>NC_091471.1:54958604-55148604 GCF_036971445.1 Narcine bancroftii | reverse complement strand
TAGGTTAAGTTAAGAATAATAAGTAATAGTTTGATCCTGTTTTCATGTTTAAAAATAATTAAAAGCAACTTTTGTTAAAGTAAACATTTGTCTTTGTGAGTTTCTATTGCTGCTGGGCTTTGGGGTCCTCTGGCCCCATTACACCATTGAATTTCAATGTAACTTTCTGAAGTTGGCGTTGGAAGTCCAGCCCCAGATTCCAGGTACAGGAGCAAGAGGGGGCAAGTCTGGGCACGCCAGCCTTTATTGGGAAATCTGGGGAGGAGCCAAGGGAGGGGTTAAGGAAGGTCAGGTTGTTTCGGACTGGCCAATCCATACATCTATACCAATGCCTTTCACCACAATAATTAATAAAATAGATGCACCATAAGTCATCAACCTCATTGACTGATCAAGGCAGAGTGGAATGGGGAGCATGCAAAGGGCTATGGGTAGGATTGGTCTCAGGAGGTGTGTCCAGCTGGCAGTAGCCAATCATAGCATAACAGTGGTTTACCACACTGAGAAAATGTGTTGAAAGTTGAAAAGTGATGTTTTTAATTTGTTTTTTGACATCTGTTGATACTTTGAAATCAAGATTAAAATATTTATTTCATAAATAATGATAGTAAATTATGAAGTGTTTGGTCACAGAATAGCATTGAGTAGCTTCTGGGCTCTTATGACATTTTAAAATTTAAAGCCATGTGCTTATGAGCCAGGGATTAGTAGATTGCTGGTTCCTCAGTATACAGTTTCCCTATTTAGTCATAATTCTTGAAATATCAGATATATAATTGTAATACAACAGGTAATACACAGGAAATTAAACAGTGCATCCCGCATGAATCAAGCATATGTGTCAGATGTATGTAGAGCAGACAGGTGATAAAGGCTCTCCTTGATAAGTGCTAATTTAATAACTTGCTGTACAAGAATTGGCAATAACAGTTACACTAATGTATCATGTCTGCCACATTGATCACCTTAGCAGCAGGAAAAATAAAACCAGCATATTGACTTCCATACCAACCTATATGATTTAAACATGTGGGTTTGAAAGCACTTGCATATGGTTGGGGTTTGACTAGCATATCATGATGTCTGTTAGAACTTGGTATCATTTAGTTTTTACAAATAGATTAAATATTTGTAATATAAAGATGGAAAACAAGAGAGATTGCAGATGCTGGAAAACTGGAGCAACACACAAATGCTGGAGAATCTCTGTGGGTCATACAGCATCGATGGAAGGCAACAGATAGTCAAGGCTTTGGACCTTAACTCAGGAATAGCAAGACGAAATAATAGGGTAGAGGGGAGGAGACACAAGCTGATAGGTTATGGGTGAATACAGGTGGGACAGGGAAGAAGGGGGAAAATGTAGGAAGCATCCATTGACTACATCTATCCGAGGAATTGCCTCCGGAAGGTAGCCAACATCATAAAGACTCCTTGTCCCAACTTCTTCTCACTGCTACCTTCAGGCAAAGGTGCAGAATCTTTAAGACCAGCACCTGTAGGTTCAAAAATGGTTTCTTTTCAACAGCTATTAGGCTTTTGAACTTGCCCTTGTTACACTATATAATGAACTGCCATCTGACACCACAATTTGAGTGAACAAAGGAGTCACAGAGGGACTGATCCCTGTGGAGAGAGGAGGGGAGGGGAAGATGTACCTTGTGGTGAAATTCCCCATTGGAATTAACAGAACTTGCAAAGATGATTATGTCTGATGTGCAGGCTAGTACATTCCACATGGACAGCTCGTGCCACGATTCCATTGTCATCCCTCCTCACAAATTGCACCATCCACCTGGCACTTATCCCTGTGACCGCAACAAGTATTACACCTACTCCTCTTCCCCCAGTACCATTTAGATTGCCAAATAGTCCTTCCAAGTGAAGCAATTAGATGCAGGTGAGGGGATTGCTTCATTGAGTACCACATGCAAATTAGAAGAACAACACCTTGTCAGACAACATCAACATCCACTCAAATTTCCATTAACTTCCCCCCGCCCATTTTCTTAATCGTTCTCACTTTCACTGATCTCTCTAGCCCCATTACTCTTTCTCTTTTCCTTCTCTTTCCCCTTCTCCATCTTCTTTACCTGCCAATCTCCCATACTTTTCTTCCTCTGGCTCTCCGCCCTTCCTTCCTGCTATCAAAATCTTTCTTCCTTAGTCCTATCCCTGTTTCTCCTATCACCTAACTAATAATAATAATATAATGATAATGACTTTAGTTGTCATATACATTCTACAACAACATATGCATAAAAATTCTAATTTGCTGAAGCCAAGCAAGTCCTTGTAAGTGAAAATCATGAAGACCCTCAGTTTGTTTGCCTTTGGTTTATTCAAGGAGGCTGAGGTGGATTTTAGTCATAGTTCCCAGGTTTTAGTGAACCACTGTATTGCGAAAGAATCAGTAGCTCCCTGCTCAAGTCGAGGAGAATTTGTCTCCTTATCCTTGGATAGATGCTGCACACATGGTAATTTGGTATCATAATGGGCTTCTAAATGAAGTGAGGGTTGATTAACTACATGTTGGTACCATTGAGGGCTCTAAAACAGAAAAACAGACTGAACAGGAACTACAAGAACTTTCACGAGCAGTTATTTTGGATAAAATTCAGAAAGTCATGATGAGAAGCAGTGTAGAGAAACCTATAATATGCATTCAATAGGAACATATGAAATAGAGTAAAATCGACAGGCAGATATTTTAGATACACCATATTATCAACTGTTTAAAAAAGAAACATCAAGGCTGTAAAAATTTGCTTGCTCCTTTTCCAAAACACAATTGTAATATAACTCAAATATTTATTTCTATTATATTCCCTCAACAATAACAGAATCTGGTTCAATTAAGTCATTTCTGTGTAGTCAGTTCTGTTGTTTTCTTAATGAGATGTGAGCCTTCTGGCACTCAGGACTAAATGGTATATTTTGTATCAAAATGATATGAAATCTTTCTAACTGAGTCAGCATCATTCTCAGTGCCAATAACTTATTATTTTATCAGATGCAGTTGTATCTTAAGTTTGTGTACAGAAGACACAAGGCAATAACAGAACTTTCCAGCCCTCAGTGACAGCTGGGATCCTCAAGAGAACTGCAAGCTTCGACTGATGTGTTGCTCTTGGCAAGTTGACTCTGTCAACTTAGAACTAAAGAAGAAACAGAAAAGAAGCTTCACAATGTCAGTCGCTACCTTTCAGGTTTTCGTTATCACTTTCAACTTTTCTACAATCCTTGCAGCAATATCCATGAAGAGGGACACAAGTACTGTCAACAATTACAAGTGCTGAAAACTTATTATTTAATGGTGTCAGTTGTAGAAACTCCACTATGAAGGAAAACGTTGCATTCAAAACGTCGGAGGTTTCAAAGATGAAAGTGGTTTAATAATATAAATGATTTCAACTGCGGTGCATGGCATGCTGTTCGATTTTAGCATGTGCGACGCACAATTCATTTGATTATCATGTTCATCGATCTAATTGCAAGCTCAGTACACAGAAACAAAAAAAGTCTTCTACAACTGCATTGTTAATACCACATTAAGTTTCCCATTTGAGGAAAAAAGTAATATGATCACAATACACTAGTGATCCACATCAAAGCTCAATTCAACAATCAGCAATGTATTTAAATTCCTTATGTCTGTCCCTGCTTCATCAGCCTTAACCCATTGGCAGATTAGACAAAGCTCTGGGAAAAAGGTGCAGAGAACCATCTCAGACTTTCTGTTGCTACAAGAAATTAAAATGTAAACCTCAGCACTGACCATTTGTCCGTCAAACCCCATCACATGCACAATTTCATTAGCGCAAGTCCACACCCTTGTGCAATTTACAAATATTTTTTATGATTATATTGTGTGATGAGGGTTTCCAAGTGATACTTCTGTTGCCTCGGAGGTCATTAAGCTCCAAATTACTATATTAAAATGTATCACCTTGCTGATGTCATCCGATACTTCATGATTATAGGTTGTGCCTGACACAAAAGGCAAAAAAAAAACAACAAAAACTGTGGTTCCGAAGATCGATTCATAGGTTAAGGCTGTCCACTTCAATCTTGCGAGCCATTTAGAATTGTGACGAGGATTTCAATTATTATATCTGTTCAGCAATGTAGATGGACTGATGATCAAGGCTTGCAGGAAATGAGGCAGAAATGTTGGTGAAAACAGACAATAATTGTTTTCTAACTAAACTGGAGATTTTTAAAAATATCTTTATTGGAGGTGAATGTCACTGAAAATGCCAGTATTTATGTTCATCTTTGCTTGCCACTGAACTGATGGCACACTTAAGCATCAAACACATAGATCTGTCACATCAGGCAAGAATAGCAGATTTCTTTCCCCCACTTGTCATTAGAGAATTAGGTGGAATTTTATTACAACTGGTCATTTTGGGATTTTTAAATTCAATTTATATCACTGTAACCATGTAGTTATTTAGTAAGACAAAGAATTGCAAAAGTAACTCCCAAGACAACATCCATGGGTAAAAAGGGTCAATCAATATTTTGGGCCTGGTCATAACAATACTCGATATACTCGATCCTTTTTTGGGACCAGGTGACCAGGATTTTATTGTCCTTTGTTAAAGAAATAAACCTGATTTGATCATGTATTTTATTCAAAATATTAATTATATGTTTTAATAAGAGGGCTTCTTTTACGCCTGAAATTATTTTTTAATTCGATTTTTATGTAAAATCTTCTGCTATCCTCCCTTCAACCTTATGTGGCTCTGTTTTTGTCCAAGAAGGCTTGTCTCCTCTGTCAAAGAGGGAGGTGACAAACTTCATTTGGGCTGCCCATAAAAGTTCTTGAAATCTGGGAGCTTCAAACCTCCCTTCTTATAATCCCATGATAATTTATCAATAGAGGCTCTGCGTGGCTTACCCTTCTAGAGAAATTTCCTGATGCTTTTGTTTAAGTCTTGAAAAAAACTTCTGAGGTAATGGAATCGGTAATGTCTGGAAGAGATATTGGGGTCTTGGGAATACATTCATTTATTTATACAACTGACCCTGCCAAGAAGAGTTATTGGAAGAATCATCCATTTACCAAAGTCTTCCTCAATTCTCTTAAGAAGGGAAGATAGTTCAGCTTATATAAATTCTGTAATTATTATCTACCTTTATCACTAAATATACCATTTAGTGGCCATGTAAATTGTGAATTTCTCTGAATTTGATTATAATTCCCTCCCCTAAGTGGCATAATTTCGCTTTTATCTCAATTGACATTATAACTCGAAACATAATCCTCCAGTTTAGATTGCAGGTTTTGTAATGAAGTTGCTGGACCTGTCAGCAAATAAATTAATCTTATGTTCTTCTTGAATGACCCTGAATCCCTTTTATGCCTGGATCTCAATGGATAGATTCTACTAATGGCACTATAGCGAGGATAAAGAGAGCTGGAGATAATGGACAACCCTGTCTACTGGATCTGAATAATGGCAATGCTGATTAAATTTGCCCATTGGTAGTTTCTTTGGCTTTCGACTCAGAATATAGATCTTTAATCCAATTTATAAATGTTTGCCCATAACCAAATTTTTCCACCACCTTAAATAGAAAATACAATTCCAGTCTGCTGAATTATCAAATGTCAATTAATGTCATTTGATCAATTAAAAACCAAATATGATGTAATGAATAATACTACCTTCTGCTATTTGAATTAAGATTCTATTTAAGGGACAAATTAAGCCCAATAATGACCTTACCATAGTGCAGTGAAGTAAAGACTCTGGTTCGATTTCAAAAACAGATTTCCTGCTTCAAATAAATACCCTGAAACAGGGGCAACATAAATCTAGACAAAGGTGGGAGACAGATTTGGGTATACTGATAGATGAAAAAAGCTGGCCCAACATATGTCAAGACAGCATGACCAATAATATTAACGTAAGGAGCATTGAGTCCACGCTGCTGAAGATCCAGCTGCGCTGGATGGGTCACGTCTCCAGAATGGAGGACCATTGCCTTCCCAAGATCGTGTTATATGGCGAGCTCTCCACTGGCCACCGTGACAGAGGTGCACCAAAGAAAAGGTACAAGGACTGCCTAAAGAAATCTCTTGGTGCCTGCCACATTGACCACCGCCAGTGGGCTGATAACGCCTCAAACCGTGCATCTTGGCGCCTCACAGTTTGGCGGGCAGCAACCTCCTTTGAAGAAGACCGCAGAGCCCACCTCACTGACAAAAGGCAAAGGAGGAAAAACCCAACACCCAACCCCAACCAACCAATTTTCCCCTGCAACCGCTGCAATCGTGTCTGCCTGTCCCGCATCGGACTTGTCAGCCACAAACGAGCCTGCAGCTGACGTGGACTTTTTACCCCCTCCATAAATCTTCGTCCGCGAAGCCAAGCCAAAGAAGAAAAAAAGGTATAGATTGATGCAATACAATTATTTTGCCCCAACTCTATCTTACGCTGCATAAATTACACAATTTAAAATTAGAAATATCAGATCAACGTTTTAGCTGCGGCGAAGAAACAGGAACCTTTTTGTATTCAACCTGGTCATGTTCCAAGTTGACGCCATTCTGGGAAGATTTGGGAAATCTTGTGGAACAAAACAAATCACTAAAGTTCGATTTATACAGATACTGGAATTGTTTATGTTGGGAAATATAGCAGATGTAGACCTAAAATGAAGCTGTCAAAACACCAATTAGACCAGGAAATCTGATTCCCATCTAGATATGACCCATTGGAAAGTGTGCATTCACATGGAGAAAATTACATATAACCTTAGGAAAAAATATGTTTTTTCTAAAAAGTTGGAACACATAGGTGTAAATTCTTAATGATGCCCTCCCTCCCCCACCCTTGGCCCCTGCATATGGGAGCCACCTGGGATTCTGGGTAAGTCAGGATATTTTCCCTTGGCAGTCAGTTGATGAATCTTTTCTTTTCTTTTTTTTTAAATCTTTTTCTTTTTTCTCTTTAACTCAATTGAGTACTTCTCTCTTTTTTTCCTGGGTGGATGGGAGGGGGGAGAGTTAAGGCTCGTTCATTTTTTTCATATTTTTTCTCTTCTTACTCAAAATCAATATTGAATTATAGGATTATGTTTCTTTTATGTAATTGATGAATTTCATGTTTTCATGTTGATTTTAAAATATAAATAAAATAATCAAAAATTAATTCAAGCCTGAACCCTTTATCAAGGCTAAGACAGGGTAGATAAAATTCCATATATAATGGCAGAAAGAAACTGTGGGGGGGTGGGGGGGGTCTCATAGGTGATAGGACAGAAGGTATAAGAAGTGGAGAGACTGGCAGATGGAGAAACTGTTAGGAGGGGGGAAGAGAAGAAATGAGAGAGAATGAGAGTGAGTGAGAGAGAAACGAAGCCAGAGATGGAGAGAGACAGAGACAGAAATGGAGAGAGGGGGAGTTCAATCCCTATCGCCATTTCTTTCCCCATAGATTTGAGAATGGGCAAACGTTATTTTTTCGGACTGAGAGAAACCATTAACAATTACTACACATGCTTTTTTTTTAAAATCTGCAGTGATATACTGGCATGAAATAATGATTGCTTAACAGACCAGAACAGAAAGAAGGAATATGTGGGTCATTTATTAGTTAAGAAACTATGACTGACATGTAACCAGATGGGTGAATGATTAGAATGAGGAGAACAAATGTGATATCTTCAAAGCCCACCAATGATTCAAAGCTGGGTGACAGTGTGGGCTTGTGCGGAGGATAAAGGAGACTTCAAGGGACAGAGATAGGGAAGTGAATGGACAAAGGTAGAACAACAGATGCCATGTAACATGCAACATGAATAGTGATGAGATTGGTGCTGAAGCACGCCAGCTCCTGTCTGAGCGGGACATGGATCTGTTCCAGTTCACCTATCACAGTAACAATAGGTCTATGGCGGATGCCATCACACCGGCTCTACGCAAAGCCCTGAAACACCTGGAGAGTGAAGATGCACTCATCAGGATGCTCTTTATCACTGATAGTTCGGCATTTAATACCATCATCCCCTCAAAACTAATCAGCAATCTCCAAGACACGGGAATCAACATCATTCTGTTCAGTTGGATAAAGTATTTCCTCACATCCAGAAGATTGGTAAGAATAACTCATCCACAACCTCCATCAGCAGAACAGGGCTCTATTCTTTGCCCTCTGCTCTAGTCACTTTATACCTATGATTGTGTGGCTCGGTATGACAATAAAACCATGTACAATTTAGCCGTCGATACCACGGTGGTGGGTTGTATTGCGAAAGGGCATGAGTCAGCAAACAGGAGGGAGATTGAAAATTTGGCTGAATGGTGTACCAACAACAACCTTGCACTCAATGTCACCAAAACTAAGGAGGTCATTGTGGTGCGCAGTTAGCCAGAATCAGAGAGACACAAGGTAAAGACTGTACAACAGGCTTTAATCCACAAAGATTTCCACAGAGCCAGGCTGGATGTAGCTGCAGTAACTCTGAGTGAGGTTTCGGGAGGTCAGCGCAGGCTTATATCCCGGAGGGTGATTGACACCCAACCGGGTGGGGCTTGATCCCTTTAGGCTGACTGATTGACAGTCGGCCAGGTGTAGTCCTGTCCTCTTACACTCCTGCAGGTACAGAGGTTTCCCCCTGCAGTAGGCCGGTGGTGTACCACCACCATTCACCCCCTTCTTTAAAATTGTCCCGGGGGGGTGGGCAGTAACAAGGAATCGCATGCACTATACAACATACAATATTTACAGATTGAGACAATCCTGCGGCCGCCAGGGTCTCTGTGACTGTCGTAGGACTGGCTCTTGGTCACTGGTCGGAGGGGAAGTGGGGGGGAGGCCTGGCGGTAGGGGTCTGCATGACTAGTGTGGTACCGTGCAGAGGGGTGGCTGGGGGCGGGGCCAGGGTCGATGTATGAGAGCTGTATTAGATGGGTGGGGGAAGGGTTCATCCCCCGGGGTTGAAGTGGGCCCCTGGTGGTCAAAGAGATCCGGCATTCCCCATTGCTGCCTGGAGACAGGGATGTATGCTCGGTCGGCAGCGTCTTAGGCTGAAGGATGCAGTGGGGTGGTGGGTGCTCCTGCTGGTGCCAGGTCCCTGGTTGAGACGGTGTCCTCCCTGACACTGCTGAACCAAACATAGGTGTAGTTGTGGTTAGCTTGTAGGAGGAAGACCTGCTCTACCAGGGCATCGGTCTTGTGCCTTGTGTGTCCGTACGTGCTTACACAGGAGCATCGGTTCTGGGGATGTGAGCCATGCTGGAAGGGACATTCCAGTCGCCAACTTCCTGGGGAATGAGAACAGACGTTCATGAGCGGTCTCGTTGGTAGCCGTACACAGCAGCGACCGCATGACATGGAGTGCCTCGGGCAGGGCTCCCTGCCAGTACTCAATGGCCCACCCTTTCAACTTGAGTGCCAGGAGGACTGCTTTCCAGACCACCCATTTTCGCATTCCACATGCCCATTGCCTCTCGGGTTATAACTCATCATGCGACTGGTCGCAAGCCCCTCGCTGTCAGGTACTGGCGCAGCTCATCACTCATGAAACTAGACCCACAGTCGCTGTGGATGAAAGCAAGGTAGCCAAACATGGTGAAGATGTGCCCCAGGGCCCTGATGATGGTGACCATGGAGGTGTCTGGGAAAGGGATGATGGAAGGGTAGCGTGAGTACTCGTCCACTACCGTGAGGAAGTAGGCGTTTTGGTTCGTGGAAGGCAGGGGCACTTTGAAATCCATGCCGAGACACTCGAAGGCCCAAGTGGCCTTTACAACATGGGCCTGGGGCAGGCAGAAGAAACGGGGTTTACACTCCACACAGACCCGGCAGGCATCGGTCATGTCCCTTACATCCCTAATGGTATACGGCAGGTTCTGGGACTTAATGAAGTGGTACAACCTGGTGACACCTGGATGGCAGAGGGACTCATGCAATGCCTGCAGCTTGTCATCATGCATAGACGCGCAGGTCCGAGAGAGGGCATTGGGGGAGTCGTTAAACTTCCCGGGGCGGTACTGGATGTTGTAGCTGGAGGTTGGCAGCTCAACTCTCCAGCGTAGGATTTTGTCGTTCTTGATCTTGCTATTGTGAGTTGTGTTAAACATGAATGCCCCAGCCTGCTGGTCAGTGAGGAGGGTGAATCTCCTACCGGCCAGGTAGAGATGCCAGTGGTGGACCGCTTCCACAATTGCCTGGGCCTCCTTTTCAATGGCTGAATGCCCTAGCTCGGAGCTGTGGAGGGTCCTAGAGAAGAAAGTGATGTGTGTCCCCCTTAGTTGAGGGTAGTGGCGAGGGCTTTCTTGGAGGCATCGCTCTCCTCCTGGAAGAGGGAGTTCTCATGGCCTGCATCATGGCGTCCACGATATCATCTGATGTGGATGAAGGATCCCTGCGCCTCGGGTTGGAGGAGAAATATTGTAACTTGGGCCAACGGGCGAACCTTGTCTGAGAAGCAAGGGACCCACTGCGAGTAATAGGAGAATAGGCCAAGGCATCTGTGGAGGACCTTTAGCATGGGGGGGGCGGGGAGAGGTTGCTCCATTAATGGGTGCATCCTTTGTGGATCTGGGCCACAAGATACCCCAGGATGGCAAGGCGGGTGGTGCTAAACACACTCTTCTCCTTGTTGTAAGTGAGGTTCAGCTCCCCGGCCATCTAGAGGAATTTTTCCAGGTTAGCATCGTGGTCCTGCTGGTTAAGGCAGCAGATAGTGACGTTATCCAGATATGGGAACGTTGCCTTTAGCTTGTGCCAGTCTACCATGCGATCCATCTCCAGCAGGAAGACGGAGACCCCACTTGTGACCCCAAAAGGAACTCGGCAAAATTGGTACAGGCACCCATCTGCCTCGAAGGCAGTGTAGGGCTTATACTTCGGGTGTTTGGGGATTTGGTGATACGCCGACTTCAGGTCAATCATGGAGAAAACCCAGTAGTGGGCTATCTCGTTGACCACGTCAGCAATCCTCAGCAGGGGGTAGGCATCCAGTTGGGAGTACCGGTTAATGATCTGGCTGTAATCCACGACCATCCTTGACTTACTTCCCCCTTTGACCACCAGGACTTGGGCTCTCCAAGGGCTGTTACTGGGATCTATGACACCTTCCGCCAGGAGTCGCCGCACCTCCGCCTCGATGAAGACTCTGTCTGCGGTACAATAGCACCTACTTCTGGTGACAATCAGCTTGCAGCCTAGCGTAAGATGTGGGAAGAGCGCCAGTGGGATGATGTGTAGTGTGGAGAGGCCACAGGTTGGCAGGGGCTGGTAGGTTGGTGTGCTGTGTAACATGAGTGGAGGTTAGGTCCCCCCCGAAGACAAGGGTGACACTCAGCAGGTGGCATTAGAAATCAAGACCCAGGACAACTGGGGCACAGAGTTTGGGCATGACCAGAAGCCTGAAGCCTGTGTATGTCTCCCTTCCCACAGATATATTGGCCGAGCAGTGCTTGAGGGTACCAACAGTCTTATCCTTGGTGGCAAGGGTGATCGAGCATGTGGTGGGGTGGACTTTTAATCTCAGGGAGTGAGCCATGCTCAGGTGAATGAAGCTCTCAGTGCTGCCACTGTCAAACAGGCACTTTGTTACCTGCCTGTTGACTTGCACATGCATCATAGAGCGCCCAAGGTCGTGAGGGATGTCCCTGGTCAGTGTGGTGGCAGCCAGGACTATCTCAGAGTCAGAGTCATCGCTCTCCAATTGTGCATGGTGATTTATGGCATCCGGAGGCAAGGGAAGAGTCAGTATGGTGGCCCGGTCAGCGCCCATGTTGACCACATCGACGTCGGTTTTGTGGCGCGGCACGCGGCAGCCGATGGCGTCCCGAGGCGTGGGGAGCATTGGTAGGAGAGCCTGGTCATCATCCGTGTTGACTACATCATTCACATAATCATCGGGGGCCCTCCATGTCGGCCACTGCCTGGCCCAAGATGGCGGCACCACATGGGGACCCACTGCGTGGCTAGCCTGCTTCCCCAGCTATGTTCATTGTGCCGGGGGAAGTGACATCATTGTGGCTGGTGGCAGTGATATCAATACGTCAGCCGGAAGTGGCATCGCTGTAGTTCTCAGCGAGCGGTGCTGGCGAGCATGGGGACTGGTCCAGGTGCTCAGTGCACACTCAGCGATCGTCATTGGTGAAGCCAGATGCTGTACCATCGGAGTCGGGGAAGGCAGAAGTTGTAGTGGGAACAATGACGCCGCCCGAATTGCATGTGTAGGGGTCCGCGGGGAAGGTTGGGAGGTCATAAGGGCAGCTGAGCCGATGGCTGGTTTTGAGAGGCACACTTTCTTGGTGCATCAGGAACAATACTGATTCCCAGCTGGACGGTTTCAGCGTGATTGTCGGTCTGACCCACACCAGGACCCACAGTATTTACAAGGGCACCAGGCACCTACCGCAGAGACGTTCTCCTCCCCAGCTCGGCCTGGGGCTGCTGCTGCAGTGTGAGAGGGCCATGAGGGAGCCTGGGAGAACCTGGAATCGAAGGCTTTGATGTGCAGGGCTGCAGCTTCCAGGGTTCAGACCACTTCAACTGTCTTGGTCAGGGCGTAGATATTATCTTCCAGCAGCTTCTGCCGGATGGCCCTCAAGCGTAGCCCTCAGACTAAGGCATCCCGGTACAGCCTCTCAACCTCCTCGTCGCCTAACCCGGGTTCAGCCAGACATGGTCGGGCCAACTCTCGCAGGTGTCCCAGGTAAGACTCAGCCGTCTCCCTGGATGGCTGGGCTTGGGTGTTGAGGAGGTACCTTGCACAGACCGCATTCATGGGGGGCTTGTACAAGTTCTCGAGAATGTCCATTGCGCTCTTGTACATGAAGCAGCCTTTGGTTGCCTGGAAGGCTTGGGGACTCAGTTTTGACTGGAGTAGGACCAACCTCTTCTGATCTGAGTACTGGATGCTGCCTGCATGTGCCTCGATAATTGCCTTGACTGTGTGCCACCAGATCTCGAAGAGTGTCTGGGCTTCTGAGTGGCATGGGTCGACTTCAAGGCTCCCTGCGCTCAGGAGTATTTCCATGGCAGCCGTGACAAAATTTTGTAGATTAAATTGTGGTGCTCTGTTAGCCAGAATCAGACACACACAAGGTAAAGTCTGTACAACAGGCTTTAATCCACAAAAACTTCCACAGAGCCAGGCTGACTATAGCTGCAGTAATTCTGAGTGAGACTTCGGGAGGCCGGCTCAGGCTTATAATCCCAGAGGGTGATTGACACCTGACTGGGTGGGGCTTGATCCATTCAGGCCAACTGATTGACAGCTGGCCAGGTGTTGTCCTGTCCCCTTACACTCCTGCAAATATAGAGGTTGCCCCCTGCAGTAGGCCAGTGGTGTACCACCACAGTCATAGTTGACTTCAGGAAGGGAAATCCAGAAGTATACAATCCAGTGATCATTTGGGAATCAGAGTTGGAGAGGGTAAGCAAATTTAGGTCCTTGGGAGTTACTATCTCAGAGGATCTTTTCAGGACCCAACACACCAATGGCATCATTAAGAAAGCAAGTCAGTGCCACCTATGCTTCCTCAGGAGTTTGCAGAGGTTTATTATGACACCCGAAACCCTGGCAAATTTCTACACGTGTGGTAGAAAGTGTGCTGACCAGCTGCATCATGGTCTGGTATGGGGATACCAATACTCCTTAGCGTAAAGTCCTCCAAAAGGTAGTGGACACAGCCCAGGACATCACAGGCAAAATCCTCCCCACTATCAAGAACATCTACAGGAGACGCTGTCGACAGAGAGCAGCAGCAATCATCAAAGATCCACACCAACCAGCACATGCTCCATTCTCACTCTTGCTATCAGAGAAGAGGTATAGGTACCACAAGACTCGCACCACCAAGTTCAGAAACAGTTGCTACCCCTACATTATCAGACTCCTCAACAACAAACTCAATCAGGGATTCATTTAAGGATCTTACTTGTGCACTTCTGCAGCACCACAGAAAAGCAGAATTTTAGGGTTGTATGTGATGTCATGTATGTACTCTGACAATAAATCTGAAATATAAATATAAATCAAATCTAAAAGTAATTTACATTAATCAAAACAAAACTTTGTAAAATGTGATAGATTGTAGGCTATTGCAGCTCAGAAAGGCATAGAGGTCCTTGTACACAAATCTTAATACAAGACATAATGAGTAATATCTGAAGTGGATGGGCACTAATAACTTGGCAGAGAGGTTTGCTTGTGTCACTCAGGTGAATTTAAACTCGTATGTCAGGGGTTTGGACATCAGTATCAGTATAACGGTGGGCAAGCTAACATTAATTTAGAAATTTAAGGCAGCAAGTTTGGGAATCAGGACAGGCAGACGTAATCATAATGATCCCTCTGACACCCTTTCCCCACCCTCCTTTCTTCTTTCAGAGTTATCTTTCGAACTTCTCAGCCATTTCCCCATCACTTCTCAGCTTCTACCCTCCAGCCTCTATTGCCCATTACCTCTATTGCCTGTGCTCCTCCCTCCTGTCCTCCCCCTACTCCTCCATTTTATTCAAGCATAAGCATGATTTCTGGTATTCCTGAAGAAGATTGACTGCCTTTTGCTTTCTCTGGCTGTGGCATGGCCTGCTGAATACCTCCAGTACTTCTGGGTACTGAATGAGAAACCAGCATCTGCAGATATTCTTGCTTATTGCTATTTATTCATTTGTTTGCTTACTTGTAATTTTTCTCTTTTTATTTATTTTGTTTTACTTTTTTTTTCTATTCATGGTATCTTGTGTGTTAATTTTGTCAGTGCTTTCTACCAGTGAAGTTGCAGCCAAAAAGTCTTTCATTGCATCTCTCATTTACTTGTGTGCATGACACTCTCCATTCATTCATTACCTCCTGCCTGTACCATTCTTCTGAAGCTTGTTCAGGTTCGTGTTTCACTGCCACAATACACAACACTGCACTGATATCCCCAAGCAATTCTTTTGCTGATGACATTATGACATGATATTTTAAGGACTGCTTTATGAGGTTGGAGCCTCAGAATTGTCTTTTTATTATGTATCCGTAAATTAAATGACACACCCTCCCAATCACTTCCCATTCCACATATCAACACGTCTTCATACTCTCTCCCCTGCCACACACTGACACACCCTCACCCTCCTCCCCTACCACACTCTCACACCATCCTGTCCCCTACTACACACCATCACAGTCCCCTCCCCTACCACACTGCCAATGAAGTGCCTGAATGTATTGAAACCATGTGGGATGACACAAGTTTGCTATTTTGTGTTTATTTTAGAGCTGATACAAACAAGTTTTGTAATTTTCTTGATGAATTTCTTGATTATAATTAGGGTGGCCATTCCAAAGGAAGACATGGTCATAGGTTACCATGTGTGTGTGTGTGTGTGTGTGTGTGTGTGTGTGTGTGTGTGTGTGTGTGTGTGTGTGTGTGTGTGTGTGTGTGTGTGTGTGTGTGTGTGTGTGTGTGTGTGTGTGTGTCTAAATTGATAACTAATTGAAAGGCAACTAAATCTGGGTAACCATTTCATCTGAATGATCTAACAAAAGAAAAACAAATAAATACATTGAAGTAAAACAATTTAAAAGGTAAGGTGGATAATAGTTAAAGTTTTCAAAGAAATATTAAAATCGGATTAGACCCAGGAATTACAGATTAATTAATTTATTCACTTCTGAAAATTGATTGGATAGTATGGGTCCTAATGAGCTTATTCCAACAGGTTAAAGTTGAGCACCCTGCTGGAGAAAAGTGTTGAATAAAAACGTTGTATCTATTTTCAATACTGAATAAAATTTTGAAGCCCGAGTGATGCCAAGAAATACATTTGAGTAATTAATTCCATGGTAATATATGTGAGAGTAGTCCAAACTGATATTAAAGTTAATTGGCCTACTGGATAATTATATCAACTAGAGGGCAATTGAAGGAAATGAAAAGGCTGCATCCACTGACTTGTATTCGTGAATTTTTTTTTACAGCCAGAATTGTGGGCATTCTGCTCCATTATTTAAAATAGACAATGGTATCAGTTAATTTGAAGTTGAGGTGAAGTTTGAGGAAGGCATTATAACTGATAGATCATTTAGGAAAGATGGCACTTATTAAAAAATTCCACAGGATTTAGAAATTAGAAATTTTGTCTCAATAGTTATTCATTTGAAGACAAAATTACATGGCAAATTATGATTAGAGATATATAACTTGTTTTTCAAAAAGCTTTGGATAATGTCAATCACAGTAGCATGACTTTAACTTGCGGAGTAATGGTGACAGTTGTTAATCTGGACAGAGCCATAACTAATATTTGTAGCCATAGTTGGAAATAGATGCATGAAATTTTCTTAAGATCTGTCTTAAGTTTTGGCTAGTCTTGTTCAATATCAAATCCATCCTCATGAATGTTCAAATGTCAACATTAATGCTATCCAGTTTGTATTTACAAATCTGCAATAGGAATTTGAATCACATAAACTGATGAAGGACAATTTGAATAAAATAAGGTAATGGACCAAAGTGTGGCAAATGGCTTCTCATTTAAATTTCAGTTAACATGAGAAAGCTATCCAAAAAAAAAACTAGGAAGATGTGGAAGAGTGATGATCAAGAAAAAATAACCTGAAAAGATATTGGAAGTAAATGTAATGGTATTTATTTTACAAAGGAATAAGATTTCTTCTTAAGATGCAAAGAACTGGAAAGTCATAGGAAAGCACACAGATTCAGATCTGAAGAGCCTCCTTTTTGTGATCTAAATTATGATCACTTGTAGATCTTAAGGAATGACAATGGAAGAAAGGCAAGAAGAAAGTTAGAAGGAAAAGAAAGGAAATTCACAAACTGCTGAGTGAGGCTGTGGGTGATGAAGAATGTGAAACTAGTGATGGAGGATAGAGCAGAGGTGGAAATATTATTTTTTTAAAATGTAGATATACAGCACAGTAACAGGCCATTTCAGCCCGTGATCCGTGCTGCCAATTTACATCCCATTAACCTATAGTAGGAGGAAACTGGAGCCCCCGGAGAAAACAGGGAGACATGGGGAGAATGTACAAACTTCTTACAGACAGTGTGGGATTTTAGCACCAGTATGGACCTGATTGCA
The DNA here is from genome assembly GCF_036971445.1 of Narcine bancroftii. NCBI lineage: Eukaryota > Metazoa > Chordata > Chondrichthyes > Torpediniformes > Narcinidae > Narcine > Narcine bancroftii. The sequence continues at coordinate 55,131,526 of NC_091471.1, read as the reverse complement.
GTAACTGCTACGCCAACCACGCCAACCACGCCACCCTGAAAATAACCTGATTGCATGAACAACAAAGAGATGTGGAAATAAAAGGAGTGAGGATCTTAAATTTTAAGCTTTGATCAACCAGGAAACAGAATTCATTGTAAATTGAGAAAAAGGCTTGTGTGTCCAATAAATCTTTCTCTATCAATCAGACCTAATGAGATGCTGGAGAAGATGTTACAGGGGCCCTTGCTGAGATATTTAAATCATCTATGGACACACGTAAAGTTCTGGAAGATGGAAGAGTGGATAGTGTTTTGGTCTTATTTAAGAAGTGTGAAAAAAATGAGTCAGGTAACTATGAAACGTGAACCTGACTTTTATACATCAGTTAAAGTCAGTATTGGGAAAGTTACTGGAGATGATCGTGAGGGATAGAATCCACCAATGTTTTATTAGGCAAAGACTGATTAGAAGTAATCAGCATGGCTTTGTGTGCTGGAAATTATGTATCACAAATATGATAATTTTCTGAAAAGGTAACTATGAGAATAGATGAGGACATTGACATTGTGTATATAGACTTTAACAAAGCCTTTGATAAGGTTCTACATGGCAGGTTGGTCTCGAAGGTTAGATCAGATGGTGTCCAAGTTGAGATGGCCAATTGGATTCATAATTAGATTGAAGGACAAGTTCAGTGGGAGGAAATGGAGGGATGCTTTTCTGACCAGTGATGGTGGCAAGGTCAACTGTTGTTTGTTAATGATATCAATGAACTTTGATAATGATGTAGATATCATGATTAATAAATTTTCAGATTGGTGTTGCAACAGGGAATATGAAAGGATATCTAAATTTACAGCAAGGTCAGCTGGAAAGGTGGACCAGGGAAGGCAAATGGAATTTAACTCAGACAGGGACAGCATGGTTAGTGTGGCAGTGAAGGCAAAGCTCTTACAATGCCAGCGATTGACACCAGGGTTTGAATCCCACTCTCTCTGTAAGGAGTTTGTACTTTCTCCCTATGTTTGTGTGGTTTTTCTACAGTCACTCTGGTTTCTTCCCGCCATTCAAATCGTACCAGGAGTTGTAGGTGAATTGGGAGTAATTGGTCAGCATGGACTCGTGGGCCGAAATAGCCTGTTACCATGCTGTATGTCTAAATTTAAAAATATTAATATTTAAAATTAAATGCAAATGATAGAACCTTGGAGAATTTTTAGAAGAGACAGACCTAAGGATACAAGTGCATTGATTTATGATTGTGGACAAGGTGGTGAAGAAGGAGTTTGATAGGAGTGAGACCTCACTTGGTCTATTGTGAGCTGTTTTGGACTCCTCATTTAAGAAAGGATGTGCTGACATTGGAGAGGGTTCACGAGGAAGATTTCAGGAATGAAAGGGTTATCTTACAGCTCTTGACAGCTCTTTGCCTGGACTCATTGGAATTTTGGAGAATAAAGAGGGGGGGGGGGGAATTCTCGTTGAATCATTTCAAATGTTGAAAGCCATAGAGAAGGTAGACATGGACAGGTTGTTTCCCATGGTGGGAGAGTCCAGGACAAGAGGGTACAACATCAGGATTATAGAGTGTCTGCTTAGAACAGAGATGCAGAGGAATTTATTTTGTCAGAGGATGGTAAACCTATTGAATTCATTGCTACAGGCAGTTGTGGAGACCGTCATTGGGTATATTTAAACTAGAGATTGATAGGTTTTTGATTAGCCTGGGCATTAAACGTTATAGAGAGAAGGCCCAGCAGTGGGGCTAAATGGAAAAATGAATCAGCTCATGATTAAATAGTGGGCCACACTCGATGGGCAGAATAGCCTATTTCTGCCCCTATGTCTTATTGTCTTATGATTGTTTTATTTAGCAAGGTATGGATTACAAAAGTTTCAACTTTTAAAAAATTTGTAATGAGAGAAATTTTGTCTTATTTCCCTGTGTGTTGAGGAGTGGCCAGTTGTTGCATATAAAATGAGGAGACTCATGGATAAAATGAATGGTCACACTATTTTTTTTCCAAGGGTAGATAATTCTAGAACTGGAAAATAAAGATTAAGAGGGACCTGAGGAGAAACTTTTTCACCTAGTTGTTTGTCCAGAGGAAACTGTAAAAGTGGACATAATTACAACATTCAAAACCATTTGAAGATGTACATGGATAAGAGGAGTTCAGAAGGATATGGACCAAATGTAGGCAAATAGGACTAATCTTGGAATGACAACTTGATCACCCTGAAAAAAAATGGGCCTGTTCCATATTGCATGACTCCACAGCAGTATAGAACAGAGGAGAAGGAATAGGAATAATTTGGAATTATCATGTTTAAGGGGCTACTAGAAAGATGTATGAATATGCATTGAATAAAGGGATATGTATCATTAAAGTGCAAGCAGCAGAAATTTAGTTTAGCTTGGCATCATGTTCGGTGCTGAAATCATGGCCAAATAGCCCTCTCCCTTTACTGGACTGTGTCATTTTGAATCCCAAGGAACTAAAAGGCATAGATATGAATTTCTACAGTGGACAATCACAAAATTCTGGCTTCCCTTAATTGTTATGAATAAAAAAATAAATATGTGGGAATAAAGTGATATGTTGAAGAGATGACAGCAGGCTGGGTAAAAGAAGCAGAAATATAGGGAATGGTTTTAATTTTTTATGTACAGGGTATTATTAAATGCTTCCAAAATATATTATCATCTGAGGAATTATGAATGTACACTTTTGAGCCAAATGCTTTATTTCTTGCAGTAGATTTTGAATAATTCTCTGTAAATTTGAATTAAAATCTAATAGTAGTTAAACATTAAATACCATCATTTACTGGAACCATGTTCTTTCATTCCTTTTGTTAAATAACCAAATTCTTTGTGTAAGACAACATAATAGTTAAAAAGTTCAGAAGATAAGATGAGGCAAGTCAATAAATAGGTGACAATAGCTTGGGCTTCAAAAACCTGGAAGTTATAGGATGAAGCAAACAGGTTATAAAGCATTGTTTTTTTATTATCCTTCCAAATTCCCTTTGGGTGAAACTGGTACTGGCTTCTGTTTCTTCTGCTGTCCAAGGCATTATGATATTTCTGTCCATCCGACACAATCATGTGGATATGTTCTCTGGATAAGAAGCCCCAGGATAGTTACAGAGGTGATTGACTGTCAATCATGCCTGACAATAAATCTGACCACAGCATGACCTTAGATTGCTGGAAGAATGTCGAAAGAGATGGAATTGATTTTTTTTTAACTCTGGATGCACTCTACCAAATTGTATTTTTGAGAATAAGATAGTTTTTGGATTTCCAGAGAATTTTTTTGTTGCGAATTTCAGCATTTCTATCAAGATATGTTCATTTAATTGCTATGCTCCTGGGCTATGTTGGCGGACAGTTCAGAGAGGTTTCGTGGTGGGGAGTTCTGCAAGGAACAAAACTGCTGACCAGAAAGAAAAAAAAGTGAAATAATGACCATTGTGTCAGAGAAGATTGAAAGCTTGAGGATTGTTTCTTTCCAATGCTTATTCGACATGCTTGTGAAACAATCTATTTGGTCCTGGACCTGAAATAAATTTTCAAGGATGCATGTGCAGTTAGATGTGATAATCTCTACAGAAAAGCAAAGATCTGAGAGAGATTTATTGTGGCATTCTGCTTTTCTAACCATTGAACAAGATTGCACGATAAAGTAAACAAGAGTTGCTTTTTCAAATAAAACTTTGTGGACATGTATGTTCATAAGAATTGAATTAACTTTTGTCCTTCATAAATTGATTTAAAATCCTCTGTGTGTGTGAAAAATGTGCATAATGTAATGTGAAATTTCTGGGATGGCAGTAGCCTTTTGCAGCATTAGACATGTTTGGTACAATATTTAATGACGTACGGATTCCTCAGAAAAAGGCAGTGAAAGTCCTGCACATTTTAAACAAATGCTGAAGAATTTGGCAATCACTTGTCACCAATGATAGATGATAAAATCCCTTTCTGATTCTATCCCAAATTCTGCCATAATATCCTCCCATCTTCTAGTAATGCATCATTCCTTAAATGCTACTATAGAAATTCACAGAACGATGGAAACCGCTTGATCACCATGTCCATGCCAGTTTCTTTGCTAACCATCTTAAAATCATTCATTCCTATTCTAAAATTTGATCCTTCAAGCCAACGCCTTTCACTACAATAAGCTGGAACAACTATGACAAAAATAATAACACAATACCACATCAAACATTGCCACAATGAGAAGGCAAATTTTGTGCTGAAATAACTCAAAACAGCACTTATGATGATCAGAATCTGCTTCATATAAATCCACTCCATGGTGAAGTGGTGCACAGTGCAAACATAGAGTTAGCCTGAAAATAATAATGAAACACCAAGTGTATAAATGGCTTCTGTTACAGTACAGGATATTAATATAAGCACATAGGTGTATCTAGGGTGTGGCAGCCAGGACACGTGCCTTGGGCCCCTCTTGCTGGGGGAGGGGGGGAACTTCACTATCCTCAGCTCACCTGCCCAATGTGGAACTCCTGTGCCCAACATCTAACTCCCGACCCTGACTCCCTCACTCCTAGCCCCGTCCATTGGAGTTGAGGATAGGAAATTAGATATCTGGTCAAAAAGATGTGAATTAAGTACCAGCAGTAGAAGGCTAATCATTTTCAGACGCTGGGAAATTACATGCTGCACGATCACTGTGTCTGTACTGCACAGTGTTTTTTGCAGCTCAAACTATCGGATAATATAAAATCAAATGTAGATTCAAAGTAAGGGCGCAAAGTTAAATGCAATATCTCAATCAATGATTGATTGGAAAATGGAAAGAAGTGAATGTATTTTGTGAAATTCTTTTTTGGGCGCATGTAAGCAACGGATGTTCAGAAACAGTACAAATGTAAGCGCATTTTCCAAAATAAAAATAAATTAAGCAATTTAATCCTGTGGAAATGCTGAGATTGATTATGTGAATCAATTGGTTATAATTATCTGCTAAATATGGAACTCTGTTTTCATTGGTCATTAATATCCTTTCTAAGACTCGGACTTTATTCATTGGAACGTAGACGACTGAGAGGGGACTTGATAGAGGTATTTAAAATTATGAAAGGAATAGATAGACTAGACATCAACAGACTTTTTTCTCCTGAGGGCAGGGGAGGTTGGAACAAGAGGCCATGAGTTAAGGGTAAGGGGGCAACACTTTAGGAGAAATATTAGAGGTGGCTTTTTCACTCAGCGAGTGGTGGCAGAATGGAATGATCTTCCGAATGAGATATTTGCGGCAGGGTCCCTTCTGTCATTTAAGAGAAGGTTGGATATGTACATGGAGGTGAGGGGGTTGGAGGGTTATTGGCGGAGAGCGGGAGGTTTGAGCTAGTGGAGTTGTTCTAGTGAACCGGTGAGGACTCGAAAGGCCGACATGGTCTGTTTCCGCTCCGTAAATGGTTATATGGTTATAATCTCATAAAATAAAAACTATCATTAAAATGCCCCCAAAGAATTCTAACACTGCAGCCAGTAATATTCTGACCTCAAATAAGTCCGCGTAGCAAAGCCAGCTCTTGAGGTTTTAAGGAAAGATACTTGTTTAAGCAGGAGAAGCAAATGGCTCAATACTTGTACCAGTCCCACATACTTTGTGGCAGTGTTGATGCTTTTCTTGGTTTTGAATGACTCGATCTTCAAGACATCATGGATTAATGAACCCCATGCGAATTAAAATACTGTATATGCATCCAATAGCACTCTGCAGTAACCACCATTCACACAGAAGAACCTTTCAGACAAGTGGAACTTTGGTTAGATCATATGATATTAAATATATCTGCTGTTAGTATCAACATTTTTGTCAAATGTTGTTTTGTAATTATTACCAGTAAGTTTACTATCCTATTAGGATCGATATTGTTGTTGCTTGCCAAGAATCAACCTAAACCTTTGGATGAGGTGAAAATGTAGCAATGCACATACAAGTATTTTTGTCTAAAAGATGCAAGGTGGTCAAGATTATTCCACTAGTGTAATCAGGTTCTGTGCTCTCTGTCCCCTTGGTTCAATTCTTTAAAGAAATTACGCTCGAATGTGAAACCTAAGAATGAACCGAACACTTGCATATACACATTGGATGAGGTTTATTTTTATATTGTTAAGGAGCCGAGATCACACAATTCATTGCAACCATTTGAAAGAATGGCCCAAATGATCTGGTGAGCAGAGAATCTTTGCGCTGCCTAGCGCTGGCTAAGATAATTGCTGGGTTTGCCCAAACCATTTGCCTCTGCTTCCCTCAATATCTTTCTGAGCTCAATTTATCCATTTGTTTGCTGATATTATGGCTCCCCATGGCCTCCAATTGAGCAGCTTTCAGAAACTTCTTTAATAATTGAGCCACTGACTTGAAATTAATCTCTATCATGTGACCATCTCAGATGGTAGGCAGGTAGGCGAGCTGAGGAAACCAAGGCTGTTGAGCATGTCATGGAGAGAGGGGGCAGCGAGGACAGGTAGGGAAGCCAAAGTGGATAGAGTGGTGGTGAGGGATGGTTGCAGGATGAAGGGTTGAACAAAGTTCTAACGAGTGGCCCACTGTCCCAAGGATATATGTCGTTGTTTCATTTGAAAATGATTTGTATTGTAATTTTTTTAACAGGGGAGAGGCAATTTCAGTGCTAGTCATAAGTGCTATTTTCCAAGAAATGCCACTGTATAAGCATCTTATCATGAAGTTCTCTTGGTAATAAACCATGATTGGTCCCATGGCTGTTTTCATGGTAACCAGGTGTCTAAATTAGGAATAGGACTTGAAAAGGGGTGTGAAGACAAAATATATGGAGGAACAACTTATGATGTATCAGGTCAACCTAGCTGATGGAAATAGTTAATGAACAGAGTAGAAATAAGAAGGAGTGTGGTGATTGGTGGTAATCTATCTGCTTTAATTATTGTGGTCTCTCTGGCTTTAATCATGAGGCCACCCAATTCCACCAAGAAGTATGGTTCTGTAAGCCACATGATGTTATTCAGCAAAATTGAATTCAAAAAATACCAAACTCACACCTCCCTGGCTTGAGCTGGTACAGGAGCAATTATTGAATGTCTGCATTTGATCTTGAAAATTGTGTATAACGTGCAAGATCAAGAAAGTGCACACGTTAACTTCACCAGTAAGTTAACTGCATTTCACTCTCGCTCCAAGGTGAATGATTGATGGAATAAAACTGTTGGACAAGTGACGAACTGTGTGAGTGATTTTCTTCTCCACAACACCAAGAATCTAGATTACTTCCTCAGTTTTGTTACATCCAGAAGCCTGAAGATTATAGTTGACAGCAGAAATTGCCACATATTTGTTCATACTGAATTCCACAGCCATAATCTTGGCTTGTCTGCTGTCCCATTTTAATTTTGACAAAATTTACTCTGCTTCCTACAATAGCCCTTGAAAATTAAGATATAAAGCAATTTTAATATCTGTGCTATGAATATTTCGGCAATTAAAACCTGAGATTCCGCACTCTAGTCCAGTATACTGACCACATTCACCTAGAGCCTTGCTTAAATAGTGCTCAAAAATTATTGAGGATCCCTCCCATCCCACACAGTACCATTGACCAACAAACTTCAGGAAGGAGGTTCAGGATCATCAAAATCAGGACGGCCAGGCTGGGAAATAGTATTTTCCTGTAGGTTGTGAGATTGATGAATGGGATCCTATAACCTTGGGTGCCTCATAAAGTAAACTATATAATTATTCCAGAACATTTATAATTTTTATATTATATTATGTGCTGTGTGAGAAAAATATGACATGTGTGTACCATCGTCAGGTTGTATATGTGCAGCTGTATATGGCAGCACTGCCACTTGTATGGAGCAGCGGGGAGCAGAGTCACAGCACTCCCATGGGTCCAAACTGCAATCCAACTGCGGTCAGTTCTGTACAGGTGTTAAACAGCCTATAAATGGAGCTGATGGTGGTTTTATTTAAAAATACTTCAACTGCAGGATCTGCATCCAAGATGGTGCCGCCTATGATCAGCAATAGCCATGAGGGGTTAGAGACTCCAGAGTAGCAGAGGACTGGAGCAGGGGACCAGAAAACAAGGGGTCCACCCCACGATTGAGAAGGAGAAGCAGAGGAGTCAACTCATGCAATGGTGACCATGGCAATGAACCAGTGAGGGGCTCTGAGGCTGAAGAGCAGGTGGTAATCTGTTGGCAACTTGAGGCGAGGAACCCATGAAGGCTGTGGGTTGCTGACGACTGCCGATGTGGGATTCACACCAGGCTGCGGACTGCTGGAGACTGGCTCGAGACAGGATGAAGGAGTATCCGGTATCAGGACTGGGATGCAAGAGGATGCCAAGGCCACTGAGTTCCTGAATCATATCGGAGTTTCAATTCTGGAGCTTGGGCAGCTGATAGTTTGGACTTGACTCCGTGCGGCTGTGGGGGCTCGCGAGTGCTGGAGGGGCTTGTGAGTGCTGGAGGCAAATCCATGTGCACACAATGACTCTGAAGGGACTCTCTTTTGCTTCTCTTTCTCTGACTGTAAGAGACGTTTCAGGCAATGTCCGCTGATGGTGAATTTGCCTCCCTTAAGGCAGACGAAAACAAATTTTGTGTAATAATGCATTGTCTTTATTACATAATGATAAATTGAATCTTGATCCTTGAAAAATGCTTGAAGAACTCCTCAGATCATGCATCATCTTAGAAGGTTAAAGTATATAAGCAACATTTTGAGCCTGAGCTTTCCATCAAGGTTTATATCTTTACCTCCTCTGCACACTGCGTGACCTGCTGATTCCACCAGCATTTTTGTGTTTTTAATACTAATTGACATAAAAATGTCAAACTACATTTCACCCTGAAGTATGGTATCCAAAATCACCAGCATTTTAGAAAAGATTTTAACAATTCATTTAAAGTATTTAAAATTCATGCAGATGGCTTTGTGATAAATGACCTGGTGTTACGAGAATAAAGGTAGATGGAAGCAGTGTTGTGTCCTCATTGTACCATCGGAGGTCTTAATAAACACTAAGAAGTTCTTGCAAGTTTAACAGCACAAATCTTTACTCATAGATTACTGGTCAGGTATTAATACACTGTCACACTGAGCATGCTCACCACTCCAGTGTGATGTAGCTCTTACAGTCTTGCAGTGTTCATGCTCCAGCATAAAATAATAAAATAGTCCCAAGTTTCCTCTGTATATAGCAACCAGGAATCAGGCAGTAGCCTCCCCCCCATTCCCCCCCCAAATACATGACCTGTCACTTAACATGATCATGGCTGATCATGCAGACCTCAATTCCTCTTCTGTGCCAGTTCTCCATGCACCTCTATTGCTCGATCTATCAAATATTTATTCACCTCACTTTAGTCTGATGTTTCTTTTGTTACAATAAAGAAACTTGGGTTCTTTTTAAAACACTAGATTTATTAACTAAGCAAACAGCACCAAGAAACAGAACATACACATGCCAGACTTCATGTGGAGGCATCCTTCTTGAATCTAGGCAAGATGCAACAGATGCCACACACTCTGTTTCTGACTCCTCCTGGTGGTAGCAGATACTGCAAATGATCAAGCTACCTGCTGTGCTGGGGTAGATCATTGCCAAGGTTCACCTACCTCCATGAGAAAAAAGTATGTACCTCAGTTTTAAATCTCCAATCCCTTATCAGTTATGATCCCTTGTTTAAATGACTGTCCCACAATTGAAAGCATCCCAATATTTAGCATGGATGCAAATTCATCTCAAGTTTTTACTTTCTTAGTGTAATTTTTCTCAAACTGTTGATCGCCAGTATTATAATTCAATGTGAAACTAATATTGAGAATATCAATTAAAATGATAGAATAAATCCCATTCCCAGGTAAATAATACATGATTTTTATATCAAGAATTATGTTAGATCAGCCATTTTCAACCTTTTGTTTGTTTTGGCCACCTTTGAACTCTGCTCAATGTTTTTGAGCTAATTCCCTCTGAAGCAGTCAAGTAAATATATATAAAAACAGTCAAATACTTCTTTCCTACTGACCACATTAAAAACCATAAAAATATTTTGAGATTTCGCTTCGTGGCCACCTTTAAATGTGCTGTTGCCCCAGGCAGGCAGTAAGGCCCCTGTTGAGAATGGCTGTTTTAAATGAGTCAGATATACCCAACATTATTGTCAGAAATGATCTCAAGTTACAATATGTTTTCAGTCTACACAAGAAGACCATAAGACATAGACTGCCCGGCCTTCTCCACATTACCTTTGATGCCCTGGCTAATCAGAAATGTTTTCTTGGATTAAAGGGGTCAACACCATCAGAACAGGGCTTGCTTGAGGCAGGTGCACCAAATGAGTGAGGCAAATTAGTTTCTAAATAACCAAAAGATGGCCACCAAAGGGATCGTCTTGTTGATCAGAGTAATATAGAGATAGTATCGGATTTTCACATAAAGAGGTGGCACTATCCTTTCCCACTATGGAGGACATTTATGATCACGGATCATACAGGAGCACAGCAGACATTGATTTCATAAACTCTAATGGGGTCAATACTGACAGAGGCCATCAGGTATGTTCCTCACATAACTGTCACATTTGCAGCTATTGTTTATGCTTTAACCTTACCGTTTGCTAAATATCACTAACTGCTTGAACCTAATAGTAGTTTTCCTGTGCATTTTAAAGCATGTTCTAAAAGAATGCAAATTAAGAATGGAATAAAATATATTTCAAATCAAGAATCAATGCGAATGAGAGAAAAGTAACAGTAAATGTTGATTATTTCAGAAAGTATGTCAGTATAGTCTCAGCTCACAGTATTATTTAGAATGTGGTTCAAAAATCTGTCCTTGACCTGAAATAACTACTATGTTAAAATTAGTCAGCGTATAAAAGTGATGACTCGAGGGAAGCCAAGGACATTGTTAAAAGAACATAAAATATATTACATTACATAATTTAGTTTCACAGTATGGTAATGGAGATATTTTTTTCTTTCATTTATCTGATTAAAATTAATAAAACTGTGGAAAAAGATTTTGCTTAACTACAGGATAACATTTTCCACTAAACTGTATAAAGTCTACTTTTCCTCTATAAATTAATGACCCATTAACATTTACAAAAATAAAAAAAATTCAAGGCTGTGTCTTCAAATTCATAAGCCGATCATCAATTAGAACTGCAATGTAGAATGACAGGGTCAGTGTTAAACACATCCGATGCAGGAAAAACACTATTCACAGAGAAGCTGCTTCTATTTTATGACAAACACATACTCTAGACTTGAACTAGAAGTTTTTTTTTGGTAACTATGTTGAAGTTTGTTATGTATTAAACTCATGCCATTGTCTTTGTTTCAGAAGAAACCAAGCTTCGCTCTAATTGGCATTAAACCAAAATAAATAAAGCATCATCGTCGGCAGCCATGAGATGTTTATCTGCTTCTTTACCAAATAATTCTGTAACTGTATTGAGTGGGAATCAAGGCAGTTTTCTGCTGCGAGCTATGTTCAGTGGAGATTGCTTCCAGGTCCCCAAGTGTAATTTTTATTGGATCTTTACAGTTAGCAGATTGAGGAGACCTTCATCTCTTTGGATTAGATTCAAATCCTCGGTCCCAGAGGTAAAAGGTAAGCAGTCATGCAAATACATCACCTATTTCCCTAATGTTCTAAGTGATAATGGATATTTGTTGCGCCTTGTTATCACTTAGATGATTGTAGGATTATTATATTTGCCTCCATGGAAATGATTTGCCTCATCATTTCAGCCCAACTGCTTCCTTTTCTTTATTTTCCAATATTTTTATTAACATTGAAATTTCACATTCAAAAATAATTACACTTAAATCATATAATTTCATCCAACATACCCCACATTTTAATCAAACAGATTATATTGTATTAATATTATATTATTTTATTATATGGGTCTCTGGACAAAGAAATTGACTCCAGCATCAGCAAAGCCAGGCTATGAGGAGGTTGCATAACAATGAGTGCTCAATGAACACAATGTCCACATTGCGTAAAGTCTACAGAGCTGTGGTCATCCCTTCTCTCCTATGTGGATGTGAGACATGGACTCTACTGAAGTCATATCAAAAAAATGGAGAAATTCCACATGCGTGCCAACCGTTTCATCCTGGGCATTTGTTGGCAAGACTGTGTCTCCAACCTGGAGGTTTTGGGTCCACCAGCATTGAGTCTCTAATCATCAGAACCCAGATGCAGTGGATGGGACACATCATCAGAATGGATGACCTCTGTAGGCCTTGCCAGCTGCTCTATAATGAACTGAAGGCGGGAAGGAGACCTCAAGGTCATCCATGCAAGTGCTGTGAAGGAAACCCTTCACTACTGTGGCATTAAGCCAAGAGAACTAGAACCTATGGCTGCTGTCAGGTTCCGTTAGTTAGCCCTGTGCGATGAAGCCTACACCAGTTTCAAAGACAGGCGTAGCCAAAATCTGGTGGAAGGCCATGAACGGAATCAGAGTTATTACAACAATGGACTTCCAGTGCCCCCATTGTGCTAGACTCTGTGATTCCATACTGTGACTGCAAAGTCACCTTTGTGTTCACTGATGAACTGCACAACAATGTGTCTTCTTCAAACCAAAGGATGACCAATATTTGATTATAAAAAAAGAAAATCTAAACTCACTACCAAGAAAGAAGCTGTTTGGCCAAAAGAGAAAAAGGAAGGCAGAATTCTTATCAGAATGATGAATTACCTCATTAGTCAACAGCTCTACCTTCATTAACAAATCGGATTGTAAAAGTAATTCAAAAAGGCTTCTCACAGTGTTTGAAAATTTGAATTAAATCATAAATTGACCATCTAATCTTCTCCAAATTTAAACATTACATGACGTCACATAGCCATTGAGCATGAATAGGCAGGATAATGCCCCTCCATCTGAGCAACACTGCTCACCTAGCCATAAGAGAAATAAAAACTAATAACTGCAACTCAGATGCCGTTAAAATCATGTCACTCTCTCCAACAATACCAAATAAAGCAGTTAAAGGATTAGATTTAAAATTAACTTCAAAAAGTGCAGAAAAAGTTTGAAATACTTTGATCCAATATTTCTCAAGACTCTGTTATGTCCAGAGCATATTAATTAACTGCATATTAATATAACATCTTATTTAAATCTGAATTTAAGATCATCTGTGTGTGTGTGTGTGTGTGTGTGTGTGTGTGTGTGTGTGTGTGTGTGTGTGTGTGTGTGACCCAAACCATTACAGCTTAGGCACAATTCTGAAATTCTGAGAAGTCAATTCCAAGTTCAGTCTTAGAAATCCTGTGTTAAAAGTCAGAACCTTTAAACTGATGTTCAGAAGTAATTATAAAGTGAGACACTGAGTCAGAGAAATGTTATTTCATGAAAATGCAAGTGATACTCCCTTCTTCCTTTCATAAGGGAAAACAAAACTTGTAGGCAAGGGTTAAAAGAAAATTACAATTAAAATGATCATGATTCAAATATAGGAAGAATGCTGTTTCCTTTGCCCAGACATGGGTAAATCAAAATGACTATTACAATGGCCACATGACTGTTACCCCCCCCCCCCCCCTGACAAGAAGAAAACAACAGCAGTGACTATCTCATACAAAGTTACTTCATTTCTGTCTTTTCAGATGACTGGCTGATGATATTCAATGCTGCTTCTTCAAGTGTCTCAATCACATGACTTGCTTGATCAATACTGGTTTCAGTTTCAATTTCCCACAAGTATGAGTCATAAATGCATCTCTTCTCACCAGATGTCTTTTCCTGAGGTAAACAATCCATTGTTATAGTCTTTAGTGGAGAGCATTAACTCTGTTTACAGCATGGACTTAGGTGCCTCTGCGTCTGTTCACAATGTTATTATGAAATCTGTGAAACCTGTTCCAACTCCCAAAAGAAATTCACTAAAAAATAACAAGAGCCTGCAAAACTCCATATATACTGCATCAGTGGACTGCAGCAATCATCAGAGAATAAACTTTTTAATGTGGTCAACAGTAAAATAATTGTAGCTCTCAATATTTAGGGTATGCAAGAGACTGAGCTCCCTTTGGACTAATGTAAATAAAAACATTGGGCTGGATCCCAATTTAAGTTCCGAAGCAGTAGAATCTGGGTCCACACATTCTGGATTTTTAGTACCGCACTTTCAATTGTAAAAGAATGAAAGAAAAGGGGAAAGTCAGATGTGAGTGGATCCAGCACGGCTTTTCAAACACAATTCCAAGGGCCTGAACATTTTTAATGAATCAGGAATATGTAGATTCCTGAATTCAACTCGGGCAGCAGTCATACTGTATGATATTTGACAAGGTATGATTATACTGTAAAGTAGAAGGCAGGTTGCTAACTTTGAGTGAGCATTTGGGGTGCATTGGAGCCTACCACCAAGACTAAGGTTTTAATATTTTTTTAGATAATTTAGTACAAAGTTTTTTAAAAAATGAAAATAAATAGAAAGATACTCAGTGCATAAATTCTGAGAGACAGGATCTGATGCATTTGGAAAGGCATGGATTGAAAAGAGTAGTCAGCAAGGCTTTCTGAAGTTGATTGGGGATTTTAAAGTGGTGACTAAGAAGATTGATGTGGGCAAGGCAGTGTACATGAACTTTTGACAAGGTCCAGATGGTCGGGAAGTGAGGTCATGTGAGAATCTGGGGTGAGTGAGCCAAGTGGTGATAGGAATTAGAAGGGGATGGTTGAAAATTGTTATTCATGTCGGAGGCCTGTGGACAATGGAGTGCCACAGGAATCAGTGCTGGGTTGAATGTGCCAGAAATTAAAATAAATTGCTAAAATGGGGAAAAATGTACTTTGCATACTCTTTGTATAATAAATTATCCATGAGAAGCCGTGCTTTTTCTTAAATACTTGGATGAAAGCATGAGACTTATTTTAAATCTATGCCGACCTCCCATTTCAAGTGATTAGTTTCTGCAGTTATCCAGTCATGTTCGAATGGTTTAGACACATTAGGCCCACGCGGGCAATGGAAATCAAGTCCCACTAGCCATCAAGCTCTCCTTATCAATTCACCAGTGTGTTATAAATGAAAGTAATTGCATGCATTGCTGCATGAGGGACAATGGTTAGCCTCCAGTACATTTAGAGCATAAACATTGCTACAAGTTATTAATATCTGTGGTTTGGGTTTGTAGTTTGATTAACCAGAAATGACTAAGCTAGACTTTCAGAAGGACAAAGGGTGTTGTAAAACAAGGACTTAATTAAGTAAATCAATCAAATAGTTTTATTAAGGAGTTACTAATCCCAAGTGGTATATTAATTATTCAGACAATAAGACTTCCTTGAGACCTCCTTTTCTATTATTGATAAGATACAATTCGTCATTGTGCCACATAATTTTCTTTCTAATTTACTTGAAACAGAATCTTTGCTTTTCATTTTCAAAAAACATTCTCACCTCAAAAATAAGCTCTCTGTATTTACTCATTTGTTGTTTCATTTTATTTTGTTTCTTGCCTGTTACATGGATTTCTTGTGTTTTGGGTTACGTCATCTTGCTTTTGTCATTCTTGTTTAAAATCTTATCAAATTACTTACCTTTTCTATAAAATCACAAGAGACCAGAAGGGTGTTTACGTGGGAAACAATGAGGATAGATGGTGATGTTCTTAATGTTCGGTATAATTTGAATCCTATTGTTTTACATATAAATGCCAAAAATAAAATAGAAACTATATAGTAAAATATAAAGAAAAGAAATGGGTGTCCAAACCATTGAAGTCTTTTAAATGAAAGGAGATTATTTCTGATCAAATATCTGAACTGTCAGGAAAGTGGTAGAAAAGTCATTTGGAGTAGTGGTAAATTAGAAGATATGGAAAACCTTAAAAAGCAACAGAGAATCAATAAACAATAGGGAAAGTTTTTAAAAAAAATACAAAATGTGAATTTGTAAGAGGCGAGCCAGCAGCTGGAAGCTGACTGAAGAAGCTGAGTTTCACTATAAAAGTGAGAGACTGCATTGTGGAACAGTCATTGTCGGAGTGGACTGAGTCAGAGTGATAAGGCTTTTGCTCAAGGGGCTTTGGTGAGGGAGGGACAGTAAAAGTTGAAGGAAGAAAGGGTCACCCTTTTCAAGGAACAAAAAGGATACCACAGGTAGGCACAATTAAGAGCAGGTTTTAGAGATCATATATTTGGTTCCCCTGTCATAAAGAGTGGAAATGGCAGCCAAGGTAAGGGAATTCTCCTCTTGCAGAATGTGGGTCATCAGGAAGCTAACCCTATCCCTGATTACTTTATCTGCAAGGTGCATCCAGCTGCAGCTACTGATGACCTGAGTTAAGGTATTGGAACTGGATTTGGATGAACTCCAGATCATTCAGGAGACAGAGGGGGTGATAGACAGGAGTTACACAAACACCATCACACTTAGGAAACGGGATGAGAGTAGATGGATAACAGTCAGGAGAGGGAAAGGGGGGAGGCAGACATTGCAGAGCACCTCTATGGCTGTTCCCCACAATAACATACAAATTTGGATACTGTTGGGGAGGATAACCTAAAAGGGACAAGCTACAGCAACAGGAGTCTGGTCCTGTGAGTAAGAGAAGGAATGAGAAATGGCAAGCTGCAGTGCTAGGGGATTCCATAGTTAGGGGACAAATAAGATGTTCTGTGGAAGAGATCAAATATCCTCAATGGTATGTTGCTTCCTTAGTGCCAGGGTCCGAGATACCTCAGATTGGGTCCATAGCATTGTCAGGAGAGAGAGTGAGTAGCCAGATGTCATGGTCCATGAATGGACCAAAGACATGGATAGGAAGGGTGAGGAGGTTCTGCAAGGAGAGTTCGGGGAGTTAGGCGCTAGGCTGAAGGACAAGACCTCCAGGGTTGTGATCTCAGAATTCTTACTGATCCACGTGCTAGTGCAGTTAGAATTAGGAAGATAATGCAGCTTAACACATGGTTATAAACCTGGTGCATGAAGGAGGGCTTCAGGTTTCTGGATCATTGAGCTCTCTTCTTGGGAGGGTAGGACGTGTTGCAATGGGATGATTTGCATCTGAATAGCAGGGGACTATTATCCTTGCAGGAAAGTTTACTCATGGTGGTCAAGTGGATTTAAACTAGATTTGCAGGATCAGCATGCCAGAGTAGATAGAGGAGTGCAGGACGGAAAAGATGAAGTAAAAATTGCATGCACCATTAGATGCCAACGCGTTGTATGTGGTGGAAATGTTCTAAGATGCATCTATTTTGATTCATTGTAGGAACGGCAGTGTAGATTGGCTTGTGGAATTATGACATTGTGGCTATTAGAGAAACTTGAACGCAGATCAGGAATGGAAGCTCAATGTTCTGGGCTTATGTTCCTTTAACGATGATAGAACGGGGGTGGGGGTGGGGAGAGAAATGAAAGGGGACAGAGTGGCATTGCTTGTCAAGGAAAATATCACAACTGTGCTCAGGTAGGACAGACGAGAGGGCTCACTGAGGCTATATGGGTGGAGCTGAGGAATGGGGAAGGTATGACCGCTCTCATTATAGACCGCCTTATAGTCATGAGAAGTAGAGGAGCAAATCTGTAGAGAGGTAACAGACAGCTGCAGGAAATATAAGGTTGAAGGAGAATTTAACTTTGCAGAGGTAGACAATTCAGTGATCATTGGTGGATTAGAGATGGTGAAGGTGAGCCAATTTAAGTTCTTGCGAGTCACTATCTCGGAGGATACTTCCTGGACCCAACACACCAATGGCCTCATGAAGGAAGCACATCAGCACCTCTACTTCCTTAGGAGTTTGTGGGGGTTTACTATGACACAAGAAATCCTGGAAAATGTCAACAGAGGTGTGGTGGAAAGTGTGCTCACTGGCTGGATCACAGTCTGGTATGGGAACACCATTAATCCTGAGTGAAAAGCTCTCCAAAAGGAAGTGAATGCAGCCTAAAACATCACAGGCAAAATCCTCTCTGTTATGTGAGTACATCTACAGGGTACACTGCTGTCGGAGAGCAACACCAATCATTAAAGACCCCCACCACCCAGTACATGCTCTGTTCTCACTGCTGCAATCAGGAAAGCAGTAGAGATGCCACATGACTTGCACCACCTGGTTCAGAAATACCTGCTACACCTCCACCATCAGAGTCCTCAATGACAGACTCAATCAGACTCTTTTAACGACTCTTACTTGTGCCATTTATTGATTTTCTTTTATTCTCTCTCTATTTTACAATCTGTTTACATTTGTTATCTGTTTACAGTTCTTTTATTTGTTTACATGTTTACGCTGTGTACAGTTTATTTTTGCACTACCAATTAGTAGTAATTCTGCCACACCTGCAGGACAAAGGAATCTCAGGGTTGTATTTTAATCAGTATTCACTCAGAAAGCAGGTACCCCGAGTCATGAAAAGTAAGGAAAACAAGCAGTGAGGTCATAGACAATATACAGATTAAAAGGAGGAATTGCTTGCTGTCTAAAAGCAAATAAGGGTGAATAAATATCTAGGCAGGTGGTTTGAGAAGGCTTGCAGGACAGGTCCAGGGATGGATATTATGCCTTATAATCCCCTTTTAATTTTCTTGTCCATAAAAGGCCCTGTCCAAAATATTGCCTGACCATTTCTACCCACGAATGCTACCTGACCTGCTGATTTCCTTCACCGGCTTAAGATTGATCTAACATCTGTAACCATGACCATGAGTGGAGGTGTGCCTAAAGTTCATGAGATATGTTTATCTGGCTCACTGGCCACCGGTTCATTAGGACAGAGAATTTATTCAGCTCACCAGGGAAGGATGTGCATTTGCCTGCTATTCTGCCCAGTTTCACTTACTAGCCTGTAGTAGCATGAATGTCCTGCCTGAGTCATCTGGTGTCCGTGAGGTTTGTCTGGGACTCAAACTTGAATCGGTACTGCCATCTGGCAGCTCTGACTGCACTGTGCGGGTCTTCCCTGGATTTCTTGTCCGGGATTTCATCACCTCAGACATGGCCCTCAGTAGTAAGTGAACCTTGCAATTCAGCCATGGTTTCCAATAAAATAACATACAAATTGTTTATTTGGCACACAACCCTCCTCATAATTGCAGATGCAGTCAGTGATGGTGTCAATAGTGTATCCATTAAACTGTCTGTGCAGAATAATTCACATGAAGTGGCAAGACAGGATTTCAGACACACAGAATCTGTCTCAAACAAACCTCCCCATTGCGAACAACTCCTGCTGAAACAACCTCAGGTCAGATGGGCAGGATATGTTTCAAGATTGTCTGATGACAGGATGGCACAGCTGTTATTTTATGGAGTCGAATGAGAGGAAATGGAAGGCAGAGAAAGGGATTAGCTCTCTTAAAACATCCCTGAAGAAGTATAGCTTTCACGACCACCAACTGGAACATCAAACATTTGATTGTTCTGGAATAAAATGTGGTATTCTTTCATATAGAAGCAAAAAAAGAGAATTCCCCAAGTTGAGATCCACTTCAGAATCAATACACCTCAGTCACCTGTGTGATTGGAATTTTCAAGCCCAGATTGATCTCATCTGAAATCTTAGTACACACCGCAACACTATAGACAAGATATTATGTCTTTGTTGAGAACAGATGATAAACATATCTCCTGTCCAAATCCAATTCTATCAGAATTAAGACCATGCTTTTTAAATACCGTCTGTGCATTCTTGCCAGCTGCTATGTGCTTATCTCAAAAAGGAGCCTCCTAAATCAGAGGATTCTGTTGACACCGGTGGTTAAGTGAGCATAAAGGCACTGTTTGACCTGCTGAGTTTCTTTAGCATTTGTGTGTTTTTTCAGCCTCCTAAATCAAGTCGCTGATTCCTTGCTCAATCAAGTTCAAAAAAAAACTTGTTGAGGTCAAAAGAAAGGTACACTCAAAGCATCACAAAAGAAACCCAGGATGGATACCGGAAGCTAGAAAGTTCACACATTGAAAGAAGCAACTATTTGTGGTTGCAACATCAGTGTGAAGAATTTCCTCATTTAAAGAACTTTAGCTCCTTCAGGCAGTAAATAAAGCAAAGAGCAAAGATCTAACGAAGAACATGGCCAGCGCTTACCTTAACATAAATTGGGTTAAAGCCATTACAGACCCCACATTTCACTCTCATTCTGAAGAATATTAATGTAGGAAATAATATCCTGTCAATATGAGCCAGTTTCCATGCTCTATGACTTCACTTTTCAAGGAGTTTCTCACAAATTGATTTAAGATATCCATCACAAGGCTACCAATTGTGCTTTTATCTTGGTTCTTTTCTAAAATGAACCACAGTGAACAAAAGTTTTTTTTTACATCTTTAATCTTGTTTAAAGATTGTGATTACTGTATTCAACATGCACTCCCTTCACATTTAAATAGGAGGTCTGAATTAATGAAAGGGTTACTGTGGTGCACTGTTAGCCAGAATCAGACACACACAAAGATAAAGACTGTACAACAGGCTTTAATCCACAAAGACTTCCACAGAGCCAGCTGGCTGTGGCTGGAGCAACTCTGAGTGAGGACTCGGGAGGCTGACACAGGCTTATACCCCGGAGGGTAATTGACACCCGACCGGATGGGGCTTGATCCATTCAGGTCGACTGATTGACAGTCGGCCATGTGTTGTCCTGTCCCCTTACACTCCTGCAGGTTGCCCCCTGCAGTAGGCCGGTGGTATAACACCACAGTTACATGTTAAATAATACAAAACACTGCTTGGGTATTTATTCACCATTGCTTTTACATTATTTAAAAACAAAAATCCATTTTTCTGTTAATCCCTTCTATTGATTGCAAGAGGATGCAGCACAATCACAGTAAATGACAATGAACTGATGAATAATATATTTCTCTGTGGGTACTGAGGCTTAATTATAGCAAAGATGCATTGCTATTCCTCTAACTGTGAGCAGATATCTCAGGTTATTTTACTGGGGTTCAAACAAGCAACTGTGAATTGACTAAGAAGCAACATCTTACAAGCCAGTCACAAGGTCACCAGAATCAGATTGTCTTATTGACAACTTTCTTTTTAAATGTTATGCCCCAAGCTCCTAATTAATCTAATTTTGCCACATTGTGAAACGTCAATGACAGAGGAGTAAAGTTTGAATTACTCTCGTATATTTCTATAGCTTTTCTATAGTCATTGTGTTCATTCATGGGATTTATATGAAAGTGGATTATTATTTTTAAATAATTGTTCACCAATCATAAATGCACATTGGGGAACTCGTAATAATTTACTTCTACTTCTATAAAGTGTTACCATTCTCATGATATGGCTATTTAAAGTAAAGCTGGCAATTATTAATAATTGCTAATCGCTAATTGAAAAGCTAATGGTGAGCCATTTTTGAATGTGGTTTTTTGATTTAACAGAATGGCTTTAAGTTCCCTTGAGAGAAATACTAATAGTCATCTAACATGTAAAAAAGTAACAATCATGTTTCAATGTAAATTTACAATTTCATTGTAACTTGGACAAAGAATGCTGAATGGAACACAGGACCCATTTTTTATAAGGTTATTCAATTGCTTTTGAAAGAGAGCAATGTTGACTTCTTAAAGAACCAGTAATCAATTCACATATGGACTGTTCGCAGACCCTCTTTAAATAATATTTTTATTGTAATGAATCAATCCATTGCTCCATCTAAAGATCATTGTTTTTTTTTCCCCCAGTGGCGTCAAGGGAGAAGTATTTCAACCTGCAGCAAAAAAACGTGAGGAGCTTAACTATTGAAAACTAGGAAACAGCCATTTAGGACACACTGCAATTTGTACTATTGAACAAAAGACTATAAGACAAGACAGTAATGGTATTTCCATGTTTTGTTTCACTCACTAATAATTTTTCAGTATTTGTTTTATTATTCAGAGATATTACATTTCGAGCAACAACGCTGCCTAATCACTAGAAGACAACCATTAAGTCTGAGAGAAATGTACAATTTCATTCAGCCACACCAGTAACTTTTGTAACATTGAAAAAATAGTCGGGTTAAATTGATATTCTTTAGCATTTCGAAGGATAAGTGGTGATCTTTTTGAAACATGTCTGATCCAAAAAGGATATTACAGGGTGGATGCAGTGTACAAAAGTGCTGGAGAAACACAGAAGGTCACACATCCACTGAAACAAAAAGCAGTCAAAGTTTCAGACCTGAGCACAGGATTAAAAAGTTGTGTGAAGGGGATGTGGAAGAAGAAGGAAGAAGAACACAGGCTAACAGATAACAGAGGTGGGTACAGGTGGGATGATGAAGAAGAGAAAGAACCTGAGGTAATGGGGAGAGGGCTAAGGAAGACAGCTCTTTGATAGAAGGAAGGAAAGGGGCTGGAGGAAGGGAGTCAGACAGATAAGGAAAGGAGAGAGACTGGGTGGGGGGTGGTTAACAGAAATTGGAGAAGTCAATATTGATGTTGTCTGGTTGGATTCTGCCAACGCAGAATACAACAGGTTCTTCCAATTTACGGGTGGCTTTATCCTGACAATGAAGCCATGATAAACCTGTCAGTGTGGCAATGGGGTATGGAATTGAAGTGATTGGCCACTGGGAGATCCCTGCTGTTGGAGGAGACAAAGTAAAGGTGCTCAATGAAGCAGTCTCCCAGACTCCATCAATTTTCCACAATGTAGAGGAGGCTGCATTGGGAATTCCAAATTCAGTAAATTGCTGAAATGATTCACAGAATCAGAATCAGGATTTATTGTCATGAACAAGTCATGAAAATTGGTGATTTGCAACAGCATTATGGTGCAAACATACATATTATAACCATCTTATGACATTACCATAAAAAATAGAATAATGTGCATGAAAAGTAAGGCAGTGTCTTTGGTCCATTGATTATTCAGGAATCTGATGGCAGCAGATAAGAAGCTGTCCTTGTGCCATTGAGTATTCTTAGGCTCCTGTACCTTTTCCCGGATGGCAGCAGAGTGAAGAGAACGTGACCTGGGTGATGAGGATCTTTGAGGGTAGAGTCTGCTGTTTTTAAGACACCACTCATATAGATGTCCTCGATGGAGTGAAGTCTGGTGCCTGTGATGTCGCAGGCTGAGTTAACAACCCTCTGGAGCTTATTCTTGTCCTGAGAGTTGGTGCCTCTATATCAGGCAGTGATGTAACAGCCAGAATGGTCTCCACAGTATACCTGTAGAAGTTTGAGAGTCTTCAATGACATACCGAATCTCCTCAGACATCTCACAAAGTATAGCCACTGGTGAGCCTTCTTTGTGATTGCATCAATGTGGAGGCTCCAAAACAGATCTGCAGAGATATTGACACCCAAGGAATTTGAAATTCTTGACCCTCTCCACTACTGAGCCCTTGATGAGGACTGGTTGTTTTCCCCTGACTTCATCCTGAAATCCACAATCATCTCCTTGGTTTTGCTGACATTGAGTGCAAAGTTGTCATTTTTCCATTCAATGAGCTGATCTATCTCCCTCCTGTATGCTTCCTCATTGCCGTTTGTGATTATGCCGACACCTGTGGTGTCATTGGAAAACTTGTAGGTGGCATTGAAATTGTGCCTGGCTGCAGAGTCATGGGTGTATAACGAGTAGAGTGGAGGAGTTGTTTCACTTGGAAGGACTGTTTGGGACCCAGAATGGTTCGAAGGGAGGAGATGTAGATGCAAATGTAGCATTTCTTGCATTCACAGGGGTAAGTACCAAGTGGCTGATTGGTGGCAAGGGATGAATGGATGAGGAAGTCACAGTTGGAGCGGTCCTTGCCGGAAGCAGAGGGGAGGTGAGGGCAAGATGTGTCTGGTGGTGGGATCATGTTGTTGGGGATATAAATTGCAGATGTTGATATGTTGGATGCAGAGGATGGTGAAAAGGCATGTGAGGGCAAAGTGGGTCAGGGCAAATGTGTGGGAAATAGAGGAGATGCAGTTTAGGGCTGAGTTAATGGCAGTAGACAAGAAGTCATATTTAGTGAAGCAGGAAATCTCAGATGCCCTGGAATGCAAAGTCCCATCCTGGGAGCAGATGTGACAGAGACAGATGAACTGAAAGAAACCAATAGAATCCATACAGGAGATACAGTAGAAAGAGGTGCGGTTAAGATAAGTGTGCAATTCAGAGGGTTTATGGCAGGGTGACTGTCAAGATGTTAACATTACTGGGAGAATTTTGAGCAAAGAGAAATTTTTCCAAGAAAAAGAGCTGGCCATTTATATCCCGAAATTTCTGCTCACAGAGAATTACAAAGCACTGTATTTTTATCCTGGAGACGTGCTGGCAAACTAATTAGAAGTATTTAAAGCAAAGATAGAATTTTTTTTTCAAAATCATGAGGGATTGAAGGCTGAAAGCATCTGGCACAGAGCAGGATTTGGGGATTGATCAGTCATGATCATATTGAATGACAGGGCACTCTTGAAGGGTCATACCGCTCCTATTTTCTTGGATTCTTCAAAAAAAGGCAAATAATGGAATTGAATTTCTCAGATAAACTTTACTTAGAATAAAATATTTGCTTTCTTTCTACATCATTAGATTTGTGATGATCTTTTGTCTTAAATAAAGCAAGCATGAAAACAAAACTCAATATTATGGCTTTTTAAAAAAAAATACACTGGATCCTCTCTCCCAGAATTACTGCTCATTACTCCTTCCTGGAAAGAAATCCCATGCCACTTATTATCAAAGCTCTTTACTGCTTAACATTTTGACATGCAATAGCTAGGCCCAGGGACAAAATCTGAAATCCATAGTTTTCATCTCGTTCATATAAAGTGGGTGAATAATTTAACTGTTATGTTTGACCACCTAACACAGCCAATGGAGTTATGAGCACAAAAAGGTATCTGATCTTTCATACCCAAAATATTATAATCAAATAATCACACGATTTTATTCAAAAAGAGATCCATTTTTACTTTTGTTAGACCTACCATTAAAACATGAGTTATGTAAGTTCTCACATGGCTGGTTGTTTCAATCTAACATCTTATGTAACAGAGAATTGTGAAGTAACAACAGCAGTAATGAATGACTAATGAACTTTTATAAGACTCACATTCACTCAAGTGACTTCAGCTAAAATCCAAATAATCTTTTATTTCCAATATACCAAAGCATTTCTTTGCTAGCTAGCCACATTAATCATTGATCACATTGTAAAATGCTCAATTTGTTTCAAGGTTCTCACTGATTAGTTTTCTTTGTTTAGTTTTCACCAACCTTCCAGAACACCCACAGTCTGCAGGATATGTATTCATCCCTATTCTATTCTGCATCAGTGTTTGCCTAGTCAATCACTATTCTAACTGCATCTTCAAATTCACTGATGGAGCCACAATCATAGGCAGAATGTCAAATAAAGATGAGATGGAACTACAACCTCTCTTTCAACATCAGTAAAATAAAGAATCTAGACATGGGTTTTAGGGAAAGGAGCAGAACTCACACCTCTGTGCCCATCAATTGTGCTGAAATGGAGGTGGAGTATAACCAAGTTCTTAGGAGCAATGATCTGTCTCAACCAATCATGTTGACACAGTGGTCAAGAAAGCACACCAATGCTTCTGCTTTATTAGAAAACTAAGGAAGTTTGGCATGCCCCCAAGTCCCCAAATAACTTCCACAGGTGCACCATTGAAAGCATACTTGCTGGATGCAACAAAGCACAGTAATGTGAACTGCTCTGCCCAAGATCAGGAAGTGGTGAATGTAATTTTATATACTTTGTAATTATGGTCTTGACCCTTTATTTGGCACTGCCAAATTCATGTTAGATGACTTGCTGGAATGCTCACAGAAGAACAATTCTCATGGAGCCAGATGTAACATGGCAATAAACTTGATCCTGAACTTGAGAACAGTATTTCACCCTTTACGCCCATGCCTGAATAATTCCATCTTCAGTTTTGCCAATGACACCACAGAGGTGGGCCACTTATCAAATAATGATGGGTTGGAATGCAGGAAAGAGACTGGAAGTCAAGAAGCATGCTGCCAAAATAATAAGCTCGCTCTCAACATAAGACAAACGAGATGATCACGGACTTCAGGAGTCAGGGAAGAGTCCATATCCTTATCCACAGCTACTTGAACCTAACAAAAACTTCTCTCCCCTCCATAGACTCAATCTACATCTCCCACTGCAAAGGAAGGGCAGCCACCATATGAAGAACCCAGCACACCCAAGCACCTAGCCCAAGTCTCCTTCACTGTACTACGATGTAGCATTGATGCAGGAGCAGGGAAATTAAAGAATGTCTTTGCCTCCCACTTAAAGAACGCAATAAAATAAGGCTGCAGAAACTGGAATCAGGAGTGAGAAAAAGATCTCAGCAATCTGATAGCATTTGTGGAGGCAAAAGGATGCTTCATGTTTCTGGTTGAGACCCTCCATAAGAGTAGGCTCTCTGGTCCATTGATCCAACCCTATCATTCATTATGATTGTGGATTATCTGTGCTGGCCTCAACTCTTTTTCAATGCCAGTTTCCCATCAAGTGATTCCTGAGCATGGCTACGGGACAAGTGAAAACACAATGCTGGGGAAACCCAGCAGGTTAGCTATACATAGCACAGATAAAAATACAAAACCAGTGTTTCGCGCTTGAGTCGTTCATCAAGGTATGAACAAAATGTGGGCATGGGTCTGAACAAAAAGGTGGCGAGAGGGAGGATAGCTAGGAGACAGGTGGCAGAAGAATATCTTGAAGAAAAGCAGCAGAAAGCCCACTACAAGCATGAAGAAGCCTGCTATATACCCTTTTCCCTCATTTTACCTTTCCTTTTGGCATTGTCCCTCCTCCTCGTGGCCTACTACAAGGTTACAAACATTTGCTGTAGGATATGCATGACATGTCATGGCTTGACAACCATAACCATCATAACCAGCCCCATGCATCATTTAGAGTTCAATCTAACATAATTATGTGGAAAACAAGTTTAAGACTTTTTTTTTTCTCGTGATAAATTAGTCCCAGGAAAAAGAAAAATCCCGGACTTCAGTTCCAATACTCAAGCAAAACAAATGAAATGCTCAAAATAATTGGTCTTTAGAATTGTACTGCAGCATGAGGTAGTGACTTAGAATGAAATATCAAGGTTTAAATGTATTAATATTTTTATTCAGTGGATCATCCAAGGACAGAATTCATTATCAAACTTCAAGGGCATAAACTCTTACCATATTTTATTGAAGGATTAAAACGTCAATAGCTCTGGATGCTGTCCAAGCTGAAAAGAATATAAAATAACGTAGCATTTTTGGAGGCATGCTTTAGGTTAAGTGAAGTTCTGATTTTAAGGATGTGAACAGTGCAGATGACTTGAAAATTTCAGGAATGAAAGCAATTTCAAGTTTTGAGAACCTGAAAAAATAGTATCTGAAGTATATACAAAATTGATCTTAAGCCTGTAGAGATCTAACAGTAGGAAGAGCATTGAATGAAGGCAGGAGTTCTAGCCCTTCAAGTATAAAGCAGGTAGGCCCCTGACTTATAAGGCTGGGGATGTAAGAATGAGCAGGGGGAAGACTACAGATCTCTAAAATGTTAATGGATATGGCTGGGACCCAGTCTGTTCCAACAAGATAACCCCTAGCTCTGTCATTCTTGCCTGTTAAGACACAATCTCCAATACTGGCAACATTCTGGCAAATCTCCTCTGTACCCTCTCCATTTCTTCCATTCATCCTGTACTGAGACAACCAGAACTGAATACAATATTCCAAATGCTGACTTACGGGAGTTGTGTAGAGCTGCAACATTACCTCATAACTCATGAACTCAATCTTCTGACTAATGAAGGCCAGCATATAAAAAGCCTTCTTAACTATTCTATCAACCTGCATGGCAACCTTGAGTGATTTGGACCCCAAGGTCTCTATGTTCTTTCACACTGTTAAAAATCCTACCATTAACCATGTACTCTGCCTTCAAGTTTTGACCCTGCAAAATGCATTATCACACTTATTCTAACCTTCCACACTATCCAAAATGCCTCCAACTTTAGTGTCATCTGCATACTTACTGACCCATGACTCTACTTCTTCATCCAAGTCATTTATAAAAATCTAAGATAGCAAGGGTCTCAGAACAGATTACTGCATAACATAGGCTAAAGAACCAAATATATTTCAACTGACCTGCTGAAGATTTGCAATCCAGCAGGAGTCATTGTTGACATCTGCTGAACAGAATGGAGAATTGTCCTGGACCAATACTATGTCCACAAGAAACTTCAATCCAATCTTGCTGCTCCCAATGTTCAACCTTTAAGAGCAGGGAGCTTATGCTACAACTGGTCAAGGTACTGGTGGGGCTGCATCTGGAGGTCTGTATGCAGTTCTGCTCCTCTTACTTGAGAAAGGATGTATTAGTTTTGGAGGCGGCACAGAAGAAGATTGATTTCAGAGATGAGGGGATTAGCCTATGAGGAGAGATTGAGTAGTTAGGGACTGTACTTGCTGGAAGTTAGAAGAATGAGAGGGGATCTTATTGAAACATATAAAATTATGAAAGCCATGGATAAGATAGAGGTAGGTAAAT
Organism: Narcine bancroftii; assembly: GCF_036971445.1. NCBI lineage: Eukaryota > Metazoa > Chordata > Chondrichthyes > Torpediniformes > Narcinidae > Narcine > Narcine bancroftii. The sequence goes on along the minus strand of NC_091471.1, from coordinate 55,102,987 downwards.
TGTTTGAATTGGTGGGGGAGATCAAAACTAGGGGACATCGCCTCAAGACTCATGGTTGTAGATTAGGATGGAGATGAGGATGAACTCTTTTCCCAGAAGGTGGTGAATCTGTGGAATTTACTGCTCATTAAAGCAATGGAGTCTAACTCAGCAAATATATTTAAGTCAAGGTTGGAATGATTTTTTGTATAGTAAATGAATTACAGGATATGGGGAAAAGGCAGGTAGGTGGAGATGAGCCAATCATCAGATCAGCCATGATTTAATTGAATGGTCAGCAGGCTTAATGGGCTGAATGGCCTACTCCTATTTCTTTTGATCTTATGCTCAAAGCAATGGAATATTCAAGGTTCAAGATTCCATTTATGATCATGTACACAAATTTTTTTTTCCTTTGTTTGCATTGTGAAGGTGCAAAAAGAGGGACCATTAGTGCAGCAGTGCTAGCAAGAGAAAAGCAAAAGAATTCCTTTAAAGACAGTGAGTGAACGTGATTCTTGCCACCTCCTCTGATGCTGAGCTGCTGTGATCTCCAATCCTACAGAGCCTCCTGTCTGGTTCAGTGATGTACCCAAGCTCAAGGCATCCAAGTCACTCACCTTGGCCCCTGGTTCTAAACCCCCAATGTGATTAGAGAGCCATCTGCACCCAAGGCCTTTTTGGAACCATCTTCACAATCAACATGTTCACAAATTTTGTCCCCAATATGTGGATCCTTAAAGTGAATGGCCAACTCACTATGGCATGAAGCAATGGGAAACTTCTTCACACATAACATACTGCCTGATTCTTCCACGGCGACTCAAATGTTCTTCATGTATGTGACTCAAACAGCCTCTGACAACCAAGTCCAACTCCTGGCCTTCACATGTGGCATAGTTCTTATGCAAGTGGAGCTGTTCTCACTGATAGCAGAAGGGCAAAGGTAGGCGCCTTGAAGCCAGTTGTTCCGGGTAGATGGAACTCATTAACCATGTATGGTATCTCATCTAGGAGAGGGAAATACCCCGATTTCAAACCTCCACTGCTTTGTGGCTAGTCCCATTTATGGGAAAGGTTTTGGGAGTAAACCTCAAGGAAAAATCTGGAGCTGGGGTGCCTAAAACAGCTGATGGATCCAAACTGTATTGATTTTTGTCATTCTTTTGAACCTGTCATTAGCATGGAGAGGGGGATCCCACTGCATGGGCAATAAATGGAACTCCATATCAACTTTCCTGTGGCTTGTGTCCTGGAGAGATCACTCCAGCTTCACTTTAGCCAAGAAGAGATTTTCATTGTAGTTTCCAAAGGCCACTTAACTCCAGAATTCCTGAGGCAAGTTAAACAAAAGACTGTCCTTATCACCTGGGCAGTACTTGACACCAAGGAAATCCTGTCAATTTTATAAATAAAGTTAATAAAAATTCCATTATGGTCACATAATACTACATTTAGAACATAACATGCATGAAATTCCTTAACTTTTTCTTCCAGAAGGAAGACGGTCTCCACTTTGTCCAGAGCCCCTCACAGAATTGAAAATGAGGGAAACAATCTCTACTGGCTGCAAACATACTTTGAACACAGATGATTGGGATTATTGGTTATTAATAAATTAATCAAAGCCAGGATATTATTCTTTAGTGCAGTGCCCTCTGCCAAACATCTTCAATCCTTTCAACAATTGCTCTCTTTCTGTCATATCAAAATAGTATGTTTGCAAATTGTTGCAAAATATTCAACTCCTCAGCAAATAAAGCAATCCACTCCAATATATATGACTGTATAGAGGCAACAATCAGCGCCAATGAGAAAGAATCCAGTAAAATGTTCTTGACATTCAATTACATCACCGTTACGGAGACCCCACCATCACCATCTCAAGAATCAACTTTCCGTGAAACAGTCGTCATCAATCATTAAAATGCACGTCATTGACCAAGGAAATAATTAAAATTCTTAAAACTCATGATTTTGAAGAATTATCACGTTATGTCAGCAGTAAATAATTGTGCAATTTAAACATTTGTTTAGAGTCATTTTGTTAAAACAAGTTCAAGCTTCCAAGGCAATATTTTGTGTTAATAGTAAAAGAAATTAAAAAAAAAGAAATACAGATCTTGGAAATCTAAAATAAAAACACAGAATGTCAGATACACTCAGGCAGCAATTGTGGATGGAGAAATAGTTAAATTTCAGGTTTGAAACCCTTCCTCATAACTGGGAAAGAAATATTAGACTTTAGAGGCCGAGAAGCAAGGTGGAATGAACAGAACAAAGTGTATTTCTCTGTAAAGTTGAGACCAAATTGGTCAATATGGCAGTGAGAAATGCTTATGTTGCATTTTCTGTGTTACTAATAGTAGGGCTGCAAAATAAATTCAGCAGGCTTGACAATGCCACAGGGGGGAGAGAAACTGAACCATAATCATAGATGATCACTGATAGAAATGGCCAATTCTGTAGAGGCAAAAAGAAAAATCAAGCTACCTAAAGTTGGAGAATTAGCTGTTGAGTCTGAAAACCTTCAATGTACTCAAATAAAAGGTGAAGTGTTATTTCTCCAGCTTCATTTGCATGCAGATGGGTCAGAAGGGGGATGAGATGGAAAATTAAAGTGGAAGGCAAGAAGAAGCTCAGGATCACCCCTGCAGACTAAATGCAGGAGCTCTGCATAATGATCTCCTAACACAGTAGAAGTCCAACAATGAGGAGACCAGAAATCCGGGCCACCCAAGCATCCAGATTTTTGAAAACTTACAAACTCTTTAAATTTAACGGGCTTTTGTGTGCGTATGTGTAAGCACCACAGATGCACCGCTGCAACAAGTGACCATGCAGTAGACACAAACGAAGTCATGGAAATGAATGAATAAAGATTTATCTGTGTTTTTGTACTTTGTATTTTAGATGACAATGTTCTGTTAATGAACTAAAAATAAATAATTATTATGTATGAAATAATTTCTGCTTTTATTTGTACACTGTATTTTTCTTTTACAATGTTCATTTTTAAGCATGATTTCAAACATTGTTTGTAGTGAAAATATTTTGTTTAGATTTTATCAAGCGATGACTTTATTTTTTTAAAACTGCTTGTTTTGATAAATGAAGCATGTTGTTTTTGCTAATGAATAAACTATCAATTTATCACTTGTCCTCATTTCTCCCAGAAAAGGAAATATCCTCTGTGCATCCTCTGTTAGACAGAATGCTACAGCACAGAAAACAGGCAATTCAGCCCTTCTAGTCTGTGCCAACCACTATTTTGCTAGTCCCACTGACCTGCTCCCGCTCCACAACCCTCCATGTATTTAATAGAACCTTTCACCATTCAGCATTAAGACCATTTAGAATTGCATATATTCTATCAAGGGACATCTCACTCTTCAAAATTCCAGCAGTTATGGTCATGTGTTGTCAGTCATTTACCAAAATTCTCTGGATTCTGAGCAAGTCCCAGCTTATTGGAAGACAGTAAATGTCACACCACTTTTTAAAAAGGGATGTAGGCAGAAGACAGGTTACTATCAGCCAGTTAGCTTAACTGTACGAGGTACTGGTAATTGGGCAAAAGTTTGAAGCTGTCATTAAGGATGAAATAGTGAGACATTTTGAACGAAGGGGTACCATCAGGCAGACACAGCATTCAGAAAGGACAGGTCTTGTTTGACAAATTTTATGATGTTCTTTGAGAATATAATGAGGAACAGGTTGATGTTGTACATTTTGATTTCCAGAAGGCGTTTCATAGTTGCCGCACAAGAGACATCAATAAGATACAGATGAATGGAGTCGGGGCAAGTATATTGACATGGATTGAGGATTAGTTAACTGACATAAGGCAGGGAGTCAGGATAAATGGGTGTTTTTCTGATTGACAGACAGTGGTAAGGGGGGTGCCGCAGGGGCCGGTGCTAGTCCCACAGCTGTTTAACCTTTACCTTGATGATTTGGAAGAGGGAACAGAGCTTAGCATAGCAAAGTTTGCAGATGACACTAAATTGAGTGAAAAAACAAATTGCATAGAGAATGTGGAGAGGCTGCAGAAGGATATAGTTAAGTTAGTTAAGTGGGCAAAGGTCTGGCATATAGAGTATAACGTTAGTAAATGCGAGGTCATCTACTTTGGTAGGAAAAATAGAAGAGCAGATTTTTAATTAAATGGTGAAAGACTGCAGCCTGCTGTAGTACAGAAGAAATTGGGAGTGCTTGTGCATGAATTGCAAAAGTTTGAGTTGCAGGTACAACAGGTTATTAAGAAGGCAAATTAAATGTTGGTCATCTCTAGAGGAATTGAATTCAAGAGCAGGGAGGTCATGCTGCAACTGTACGAGGTACTGGTAAGGCCACACCTGGAGTGCTGTGTGCAGTTCTGGTCTCCATACTTGAGGAAGGATTTATTGGTTTTAGAGGCGGTCAAGAGGAGGTTCACCGATTTGATCCTGGAGATGAGGGGGTTGACCTACAAGGAGAGACTAAATTGCCTGGGTTTATATTCACTTGAATTCAGAACAACGAGGAGATCTCATAGAAATATATAAAATTATGAAAAGGATAGATGAGATAGAGGCAGGAAAATTGTTTTCACTGGTAGGTGAGACCTGAACTAGGTACACAGTTTCAAGATTCAGGGAAGTAGATTTAAGATGAAGATGAGAAAAAACTGTTTTCCCCAGAGAGTAGTGAATCTGTGAAATTCTGTGCCCTAGGAAGTGGTTAAGGCTACTTCATTAAACATATTGAAGGTTCATTTAGATAGATTTTTACACATAAAACGGAATTAAGGGATTTGGGGAAAAGGAAGGTCGGTGGAGTTGAGTCAATGATCAGATCAGCAATGATCTTATTGAATAGCGGAGCAGGCTCGATGGGCCAGATGGCCTAAACCTGCTCCATTTCTTATGTTCTAAAAGCAAGTCTAGTCTGTCCAATGTTTCCTCAAAGGACAGACATTCATTCAAAGCATGAACTAAGTAAATCTTCTACGGACTCTTTCCAACTCATTTACCTTGTACACTGGCACAATTAATCGGGAGATTAATGCTGTACACTGTACTCCAAATGTAGTCTCAACAGTCCCCTAATTTATGAAACCACAATTAAGAACTCATTTGATCCATTATGGAAAAAATACTATGTACAAGCTTCATTTATCAGCGTACTGATAAACAGTCATTCGGATTTTGTCATGGAAAGAAGAACGTGTCCATTAGACTTGTCTTCAATAAGTATGGTGTATTTTTAAGAATTCAAGAAAAAGAAAGGATATAATCTAAAAGGTTTTAGGAGTAATCAGCCATTTAAATGAAGTCTATTTGGATTATTTCTTTGGCTTGGCTTCGCGGACGAAGATTTATGGAGGGGGTAAAAAGTCCACGTCAGCTGCAGGCTCGTTTGTGGCTGACAAGTCCGATGCGGGACAGGCAGACACGGTTGCAGCGGTTGCAGGGTAAAATTGGTTGATTGGGGTTGGGTGCTGGGTTTTTCCTCCTTTGCCTTTTGTCAGTGAGGTGGGCTCTGCGGTCTTCTTCAAAGGAGGTTGCTGCCCGCCAAGATGCACGGTTTGAGGCGATATCAGCCCACTGGCGGTGGTCAATGTGGCAGGCACCAAGAGATTTCTTTAGGCAGTCCTTGTACCTCTTCTTTGGTGCACCTCTGTCACGGTGGCCAGTGGAGAGCTCGCCATATAACACGATCTTGGGAAGGCGATGGTCCTCCATTCTGGAGACGTGACCCACCCAGCGCAGTTGGATCTTCATCAGCGTGGACTCGATGCTTATCATAAACATAAACATCCAAGAAACAACTTCATTGAATTGTTTTAGAATATAATTTTATTGTTTTTATTTTCCATGGCATTCACTAATCCTTTTGTTACAGTTGATTCTACTTTGTCATTCCATTTGAAAATGGATGTTTCAAAATAAGTAACATTTTTTTTTAACTAGCGAGCTTTTCTCAAGTGTTTCTATTTTTCAGGATCTGGGATCACTAGCAAGGTCACCGATGGTTGTTTATCCCTCATTGGTCTTGAGAAGGAGGTGATGAGCTGCCTTCTTCGATCGCTATGTTTCTTTCAGTAAACATGCTCTATCGTGTTGTTGGAAGATCCAGGATTTAGACTCTGTGATGATGACCTCTGATGACCTGCACTATATTTCCAAAATATGTCGATGTACACCCTAGAGGGAACATGTAGTGTGTTATGTTCCCATGCACATGGCTTTCTTGGTATCAGATTAGCCTGAGCAAGTAACTGCAATGCATTTTGAGATTGTACCCACGATGGTCATTGCAAAGGGAATTAGGTGGGCCATCAATAATAGTCATTTAGCACCGATAAAGGCATGTTGGCCACAATGTCCATACCAAAAATCAAGTACCCATGTATATTCATCCCATTAACCATCACTTAGTCTGTTGTCTTCCATGCTTTGACACACAAGCCTCATCCACATTTTAAATGTGAGTGTACCTACTTTTACAACATCATGCAACCATTTGCATGATTGTAATTGTGAAATATAATCCCTAAAATATATTAAACATCATATGAACTTCATTAGCTCTTTTGAAGAACTAACTTTAATGAAAGGCTATTCATTATTTATTGGGGGGGGGGGGAGAACTGTGGAAGCTCTAAAACTACTTAAACATAGTTTGAATTTTGCAGTTTGAAATGAGTATTTAGAAAGGTAGGTCGCCAATGTCAGGAGTAGTGTTAGTGAAGAGCAGCTTGATAAATCATGACTTCAACCCTTGAAAGTAGGCACTCAGAGGAGCTTGATAGCAGCATGTAAGATGCTTATCAGGAGTGGGAAAACATAAACAAATCATCACCTTCAAGAAAGCCAAAGCAGCAGATTAAGAAAACGCATACTAAAGGTTCTGAAGGGCAAATTTAGCATAGACATCAGATATTTCTTTAGGTAGCAATTGATTAATACTGGTTATCTGACAGGATATTTGAGGTTATGACAGTGGGCTCATTTACAAAGCCACCAAGCAAGTAATTGGTTGGACTGACATTCTGTAAAGATTCATTTAAAATATGTTGTGGAGCCTCTTCATTCAAACCAGACGTTATTTTCAAAAACAAAGATGTGTCTCTTGCAGGCAGAAATAGTCCTGCAGAATTAACATTCCTCCTGAAGAACTATTTAGTCAGAAGGAATGTTATCTATTTTATAATTTTAATGATATATTTTCCCATGTCATCCTTAAGTTTAAGCCATCACCTTTGGGAGTGTCATTTCAACTCTAAGGGCCTCCGAATGAAATTAAGGCTGTCACACCAATTGAGCACTGAGGGAGTACATTATAATAGAAGGGAGAAAAGCAAATTGGAAACACCAAAGAGATGAGGCATCTTCTGCAGAAAGAGGAAAAAAGCCAACAATTCAGGTCAAAGATGAAGTTCTGATGAAAACTGAAAGATTAAATTCTTTTTCGCTTTCCATAGATGCTACTGACCAGCTGAATGCTTCCTAATTTTTCTGTTTATCTTTCAGACTTCCAGTACCTGAAATTTTGTTTTATTTTCATGTACAGTGGGAGGCACCATACTGTGCAGGAACAAGGAGACCTGGACATACAGATGTCAAGGAGACCTAGACATACAGATGCCAAGGAGACCTGGACATCCAATGAGATCTGGACATACAGATGTCAAGGAGGCCTGGACATCCAAGAAGACCTGGACAAATTTTGTTTTATTTTCATGTACAGTGGGAGGCACCATACCATACAGGAACAAGCAGACCTGGACATCCAGATGTCAAGGAGACCTGGACATACAGATGTCAAGGAGACCTGGACATACAGATGTCAAGGAGACCTGAAAATCCAAGGAGACCTGGACAAATTTTGTTTTATTTTTATGTGCAATGGGAGGCACCATACCGTGCAGGAACAAGGAGAGCTGGACATACAGATCCATAAATCTTTAGGTTGTTAGTAAAATCTGGACTTCATAAATAATAGGAAAGAGCCATTGAAATACTTCATAGGTCTATCAATCTTATTACATCTTGGGTTCTGGATCTAAGCACAGACATGTGTTTGCTTTTGATTTCAAAATATTTTAATAGGTTTTTTTCTTCACCGAATTTCATAACTTCCACACAAATTCCATACCAAGTTATGAATTGTTCCTGAAAATGAATGCCCCAAAGCAGATTGAATATTGATTTTTTTTTCAGTGTTCTATCAGTTGATGCTACTTTGCATTATATTAATTTGGGACAGCAAGAGATTAGAAAAAGCGAACTGTGTGTTTTCTTCTAACTATGCAGGCAAACTTTTTTTCCATTCAAATTACAATACTTAATTTTTTTTTGACTCACTTGAGTTTATGGTGCTATTTATTTGAAAATGGAAAAAAAATTACTGATCTATTTTAGAATCTAGCAATTATTTCTTTTTTATTCAAATTGCTCTTAGATCAGTACTGGATATCATGAGGGGTGTAATCGCATAGTGGTTAAAATACTGTACAAGAGAACCAGAGTTTGGAGCTAATCCAGATTCATAATTCCTCACTCTGCAGCTGGAGAACGAAGCTGACATCTGAACAAAACAGATCTAATGCCCTCTAGTAAAAAAAAATCCCAATCTTTCTGGCTGTGACTCTAGACCTACAGAAAAGAAGTTGACTTCTAATAGTCGCTGAAATGGTCATTCTAATCAGGCGCAATTGGGGCTAACGTCAACAGTGCCCAGCTGTGGATGAATAAAAACGCAGTACTCACAGTGCTAAACTGCTTCCTCTGATCTTGGTAACAAATCTTGATGTTCTTTTCTTGGCTTGTCAAGTTCAGTTTGATACTGCCCTATGTGTTCACATACGGATCACGATGACTAATCCACATAATGCTGTATGCTGGCTGTTACAGTTCAAATCATATTAAGCTTAAAAGAAGTGCCAGTATTATCTCTAAATGCAACAATAGAAGGAACTTCCATTGTCTCAGTGTTGCTGTCATTGACTGAGTAGCACTATCTATTATAGGTACATCTGTCATCCACCCTTAGTCCCAGCAGTAGTAGAGTTTAACCCTGAGGAGTATTTCTCTGTCAGAGTAAGGATTTTTTATAATACTCAATAAATTAAATAAGAATTATTTCAAGTGATTTATTCTTCCTCAGCTGATTACTTCCCTTCAGTAACTCATTTTGTGAAAGAATTATAACTTAAATGAGTTAATGTTTGAAGAGGATAGGTATTAAATACTGAATGGTCAGATTTGAAGCTATTGCTGTTGCACAGAATGACAGGACATCTGTCTGCATTAATAATTGTGCATGTGATGAGAACTTCATCTCTGTCAGTCCATTATAAATTGTTCTCAGCAGTTAAGACCCTTGAACCATAATCCTTTCCACTAGCTTCCATGTCAAAAGCAGAGTAGGAGCAGGTGCAGAGTCTTCTGTCAAATGTAGGAGATGATACATGGCGGGGATATTGAGAGAAATGGACGGAAAATCAAAATGAAAGTATTTAATCATTAAAAAAAAAGTGAAGTGCACTCGGTACAAAATGTCCAAACTGTGTTTCAGACCAGATCAATAATAAAACATTTCTGGACCCATCTTTTCTTAGAAATCTGAAGGAAAATGCTAATTATAGTACAAAGGTAGACTTCAATTTTCAATCAATTCGTCATCTTGAAGCAAAAAATACTGTTCTGATAAAGTATGGTTACAAGTTCTTAGCCTTCAATTTGTGTTTACTATTTTAGTCAAACTAAATGTGCAATAAGAAGCTGCACTTTTCCTCAGAGACCTGGCATAAGATCAATCATTACTCCATCATCCAGCATGTGGCTCTTGTATATTACTAAAAATCAGGGCCACAGAATTGTGAATATTAATTTGTTATTGTTGTCTGTAAATACCACTGTAAAGCTTTATTGATCAACAGTGGTACAATTATTCCATACCATACAGTGTGAAATGTTCAACACACATACCAACTGATTCATCAAGCTGAAATTTTGAGAGTACAGAGTTTATATGTTCCTGTCCTGAAAGTGGTGTCACACATGTGGATAGGGTTGTGAAGAAAGCTTTTGGCATATTGGCCTTCATAAATCTAATTATTGAGTACAGTTATGTAATGCTACAGTTGGTGAGGCCAACTTTGGAGTATTATGTGCAGTTTTGGTCACCTAACAACAGGAAAAATAACAATAGGATAGAAAATGTGCAGAGAAGATTTACTGGATGCTGCCTGGACTTCAGGAACTGAGTTTCAGTGAAAGGTTAAACAGATTAGGACAGAAGAATGAGAGGAGATTTGAAAGAAGTATTTATAATTATGTGGGAGATAGACAGAGAAAATGTAGATAGGCTTTTTCCACTGAGGGTAGATGAGTTACAAACCAGAAGACCTGGGTTAAGAGTGAAAGGTGGAAAATTTAGGGGGAATATGAGGGGGAACTTCTTCACACAGAGAGTGGTGGGAATGTGGAACGAGCTGCCAGCTGAGGTGGTGAACGCGGGCTCACTTTTAACATTTAAGAGGAGTTTGGACAGGTACATGAATAGGAGAAGTATGGAGGGCTATGGACTGGGTTTAGATCAGTGGGACTAGGGAAAAAAAATTGTTCAGCACAGACTAGAAGGGTTGAAGCACCCTGCTTCTCTCCTGTAGTATTCTATGATTCTAAGGGGACAGGATTTCCTCTCTCACTTGTTAAATCAGTGACATGTGGGAGAACCGACTCATACATTGTTACTGGATATCTCATGATAATTTTCTGCATAACAAAAGCACAGGACATGTGTACAACAGGTTATTGCAGGTTATGCTTAGGGTTTGCAGAGGGAAATGCACACTCAAGTTTTATTTACTGGTACACAAAAGTGCTGGAGAACCTCAGCAGGTCACATACCATCCTTGGAATTAAAAAACAATTAACATTTTGGGCCTGAGCCCATCTTCTGGTATCTTATTCCATATGAAGGGCTCAGGCCGGAAATGTTAATTGCATTTTACTTCGTATGGATATTATGTGACCTGCTGATTTTCTTCAGCACTTCTGTGTACTCCACTTGACCCCAGAATCGGCAGATTTTCTTGCTTAACTCCAAACTTCTTTCATCTGTTAGCCTTTACCATCCCAAAGCTGACAGAGAAACATAGGAAAACTCTAGCCCATAGTGTAAATCACTGATAATGACAAACATGCTTTGGTGGAGACAGGATGAGCAAAGTGAAGGAGGAGTTTCAATCAGAAATGAAATTGTAGCAGCTCACGAACCAAATCATGACACGGCTCACAAAATGGCCGGCGAACACAACAGTCCAACGGACCAATGGCTGTCATCCCACATGACCTCCCATATGGTAGAGGCAGGGAGTGAATACAAACAGAGCTGGCAGGGCAATAAATCAGTCTTCGACTTGACTGTGTGTCTCATTCTTACTCCACACTTTGAGCTAGCATGCACGCTACAGACCAAGCAGCTCTCCATGCGGTCTTGCTAAAGCTGTCAACGTTCTGGGCATCGCTGCCAAATGTGTGATTCGAACAGGCCGAGGCCCAGTTCCACCTTCGACAGATCGCCACCGCCAACACCTGCAACTATTATGTACTGAGCTCACTTGACCAGGACACAGCAGAGAGGGTCATTGATCTCCTATGGCAGCCTCCAGAGCAAGGCAAATATGGTGACATCAAAGAGCTACTAATCCGCACTTTTGGGCTATTACAGTACGAGCACATTTATGGTTTGGGGGATAGGGCCACATCCTCACTCACGAGCAAGATGCTCACACTCAGTGAGGGGCACAGGCCTTGCCTGCTCTTTGAGCAGATTCTCCTGGAGCAGCTGCCTGAGGATTTCTAACTCTTACTCACTGACGAGGACTTCAGCAACCCGAGGAAAGTCACAAGCCAGCGGTCGTGCTCTGGAGAGCGAAGAAAGAAAACGGTGCCTCTGATGCCAAGCCCTGACCCCAGCCAGTAGCAAGGCCACACCCCAAGGACATACTCAAATCTGCCATAATCACCCCCTTCAGCCTGTTCGAATTCATGAGGATGCCCTTCGGGTTGCTCAGACTTTTCAGCGGCTGATGGACGTGGTGAGCCAGGACCTCCCATTCGCGTTCATCTACTTGGACAATATCCTTATTGCCAGCCACAACCATACAAAACACAGTGGCCCACCTCAGACAACTATTCACCTGCCTGCAGGGGTTCGAGGTGACCATTACCCTCACCCAGTGTCAGTCGGGCGGGACACAATTGACTTCCCAGGGCATCGTATTGACAGGTACGGGGCGAAACCACTGCCCAAGAAGGTGGAGGCCATTCAACGGTTCATGAAATTTCGCACCATGAAGGGGCTGCAGGAGTTTGCTGGTATGATTAACTGCTACCATCACTTCATACCAGCAGCAGCTCAGATCTTGCACCCCCTTTTTGCGCTCATGGCGGGGAAGAATAAAGACATTGCCTGGGATGAGGAGGCCTTGGAGGTGTTCCAGAAGGCTAAGGATGCTCTGGCTAATGCCAGCATTCTGGTTCACTCCAGGGCGGAGGCACCAACTGCCCTCACAGTGGACACCTCCAGCACAGCAGTTGGAGGAGTCCTCGAACAGCTAATCATCAGGCAATGGCAGCCCCTGGCCTTCTTTAACAGGGACCTCCAGACATGTGAACTTAAATGCAGCACCTCTGACCGGAGATATTGGCCCTGTACTTGGCAGTCAGTCACTTTCTGGAAGGCAGACAATTTCACAGAACACAAACCTCAAACTTTCACCTTCCACAAAGTGTCTGACCCATAGTCAGCCAGGCAGCAAAGGCACCTTTCCTACATGTCTGAATTCACCACGGACATCCAACACATTGCCAGCAAGAGCAATATGGTGGCTAATGCACTCTCCCGTCCTGGCATTAAATCCATCCATGCCCTATATCAGGGCACAGACTATTCAGCCCTAGCCAGGGTACAACATGATGACCCCGAGATCCTGCCATACAGGATGACGCTTTCCAGGCTGTGGTTAGAGGATATCGTCAACATCCCCAGCAACCAAATGCTCTTCTGCGACGTATCTATCGGCAAACCCCACCCATTATGCTGGCAGCATGGAGACACCAGGTTTTTGATGCAGTGCATAACCTGGTGCATCCGCCCATCAGAACTACGGTAAAGACAATGGCCAGCAGGTTCATCTGGCATGGGCTCTACAAACAGGTCAGTCAGTGGGCCAAGACTGCATGCCCTACCAGGCATCCAAGATGCAAATTCACATCAAAGCACCTCCCCAGACTTTTGAAACAGTGCGGCATAGGTTTAGCCACATCCACGTTGACATCGTGGGGCCGCTACTCGTTTCCTGTGGAGTGAGATACTTCCTCACTATGGTTGACCACTCCACAACGTGGCTGGAGGTGGTCCTGATGGCCGACATGACCATGGAGATGTGCACCAGAGCACTAATCAACACCTGGGTGTCAAGGTTTGGAGTCCCGGAACATCTCACCTCCAACTAGGGAGTACAGTTTACCTCAGGGCTTTGGGCAGCACTAGCTAAACTGCTGGGAACCTAACTCTACCATACCATGGCATATCACCTACAGGCCAACAGGTTGGTGCAGCAGCTCCACAGACATTTAAAAGCAGCCATGATGACCCGGCTCAAGGGGCCCAACTGGGCAGATGAATTGCTTTGGGTCCTTCTGAGGATACGCACCACACCAAAAGAGGACTTTAATGCCTCTGCAACAGAAATGGTCTACGGCGCACCCTTGGTAATCCCAGGGGAGTTCTTGGCCGCTGCCAAGAATCCAGAAATCCCCATGGCTGCACTGAAACAGCTGAGCGAAAGATTGGGTACCCTAGACCATCCATAGCCCCTGCTGCATGGCCAGCCCAAATCTTTTGTTCCTAAGGAATTGCACACCTGTGAATATGTTTTTGTGTAAAGGGGAGTGCACCGGGCATCTCTCCAGTGGCCATTCAAGGAGCCGTACAGAGTCATCAGGCATGATGGGTCAAAGTGTGGTTTGGACGTTGCCGGCAAAGAGGAAACCTTCACCCTCGACCATCTGAAACCAGACCATGTAGACATTAGTCGGCCAGTCGAGACTCATCCCCCTTGATGAAGAGGTAGGCCACCCAAAGTGGCAGTGGACATTCCAATCACCAGTTCAGGGGGAGGGGGGTCATGTAATGACTGAGTCATGACCTGGCTCACAAAATGGTCAGCGAAGGTAACGATTGCAGGAGCACCGCTAGGACCAATGGTCATCGTCCTATGTGACCTCCTGCATGGCAGAAAACAACGGAGGCCAGCGCTGTGATGACATCACTCCTGTCGTCAGGGGCAGGGAGTGAATATAAACAGATTTGTCAGGGCAATAAATGAGTCTTCAACCTCAACTCGGCTATATGTGTTGTTCTTACTCCATGCATCTCATAGTGTGCGCTCTACAAAATCATGACATAGAAATTTAGGTTTAAGTTTATTTGTCAGAAGGTACCATAGTACAGTGAGAAGAGTTCTTCTTCAAACAAGTCAACAGGGTATCTTCTGCATTACATACAGCTGTGTATGGAGCACATTTTGCAGTGTCAATTAGCACCAAGGAAGAGCAGTAGCCTGATGCCTTTAAGGTTGTTATTGCATGTCTTCACACAGTCAAGCCTTTTCACTGGAGGTAATTCAAGGGCATGTGTGGGATGGATCCTTCAGAACCTTGGCTGCCTTTCCAAGGCAGCAGGAGATGTAGATGGAGCCCATAGAGGTGAGGAAAGTTCTCATTATGCTCTGAGCTGCATTCATCACCTTCTGTAACTTATTCTGATCTTGAGCAGAGCAGCTCCCATACCACCCAGCCAGTATACTTCTGAAGATGCACCTGTAGAGGGATAGGGGAGACATTCCAAACTTCCTTAGTCTTCCATGAAAATAGAAACATTGGTGCATTTTCTTGATTGTCAATTCAGAGTTCCTGTCCTAGACCAGATCATTGAAGAGATTTATTCTGCAGAACTTGAAGCTATCTACAATTTTGACTTAATTTCCATTACTGTGGCTAGAGCTGTGCACTCTACCCTTCTCCTGAAGTTAATAGGCCCTTGCAAGCACCGGTGTAAAATAGGGTTAACCCGGCAATTTGCCGGTTAGCGCCCCACACTCTCGCGGCAGCTTGAAAGGGTCAAACCCAGTCAGTGTTGTTCAAATCCAACCAGATCGTTGACCTACCTCAGAGGTAGTCAGGTGTGAAAAATGGTTGGAAATGATTAAACTCGCACCATTCTGTGAAAAGTGATGGAATACAAAGTATGTAGATTAGAGCTTGAGAGTGGACAGTACTAGCTAGTGTGCCCCTTCTTATCTCAAGCCCCAAGGATCTGGTTTAGGCTGTACAGTGACCTACAGTAGTCTATAGCTAGTACTGCGCTTGCTTAATAGCGATATGAATATTAACAAGACACCCCTAAGGAGGGAATGAACTAATTAACATAACATGCGATGTATGAAGAGGGAGGAAATGAGCGATACCTGGATTGATGGAAGGGAGAAGGAGAATGTTGTAATGTATTGGGATTCTGATTGGACTGTACAAAGGAGTGATGATTCTGAACCTCCGGTGTTTCTCCAGACCAGGGACACCTGACTCTGCAGACTCGAAATAAAGCTGAACCTGTTCTCCAAGACTTTGTCTCCAGAGTAGTGATTGTGAACACTTTATATTTCTCACTGGGAACCCAGTTAAACTTAAGCAGGACACATTCACCAGCAACTAGAACAGCAAAATGGCCAACCCGGTTACTCCTGTGATGTCAGAGCTTGCTTCTATTTTCATGGAAGACTAAGGAAGTTTGGAATGTCTCCCCTATCCCTCTAGAACTTCTACAGGTGCATCTTCATAAGTATACTTGCTGGGTGCATCGCAGAGTGGTATGGGAGCTACTCTGCTCGAGATCAGAAGAAGCTACAGGTGATGAATGCAGCTCAGAACATAATGAAAACTTTCCTCACCTCCATGGGCTCCATCTACATCTCCTGCTGCCTTGGAAAGGCTGCCAAGATTCTGTAGGATCCATCCCACACATACTCTTTTCTTTTCTTCAGTGGGGCCCAAGGTGGGAGAGGTCACTGTCGTGAGGGGGAGGGAGGCCACAATTCGGAGGAGTGAGGTCACTGCCGCTGAGGTAGAGGGCTTGCTGCCACGGGCAGGGGGGGAGGGTGGAGAGGCACCTTTGTAGCGCTGGAGGGTCCAGCCCAGATCATTTACAGAGTGAATGGCTCAGTGCCAGGAGGAGTAATCCAATTACAACAGCCAATGGCCCGAGGCCAAGTACAGGCAGGCTGGAGAGTGGAGTCCAGGTAATTTACATGGAAAACAGCAAGGTGTACATTAATGGGTGGGGTGGAACCAAACCTTGATTGGCAGCTGGTATGTCCTCTGACTAGGTAGCAGGCAGTGCTGTCACCTGACAGCCACAACCTTTCCCAATATACCTTTCAGTCTCTTTACAAATATTTTGGATTGTTATTATTTGATTCCTGGTCTAGTCCTGTAGTTTCATTGGCATTCTTGAAGATGTCGTTGGAACAGTACTTAGAGGTACAGTTAGTGTGGGATGCTGGTGGTGGGGTTCAGAGGAGCAGCAGCTACTGATTGTTTAAGATTAACCTCATGATTGATTAAAATCCTGTGATTGGGAGCCTTAAGGTGAATCACAGCAAGAAATGAATGGGATGTGCTGGTAGAATTGTGTTAAAATTCTAAATCCTACCTTGTGAAGAATTTAAATGTTTAAGTCCCAATGTTATAAAACAAGCAAGTCGTGCAGAAGAATATCTCAGATGTCTTGTGAAGGCTTACATCGGCATGAGTCCTCTAGCTACTTACAAGCCATGCAAGTGTGAATGAATTTGCAGTGAGTGATGTCTAGATGTGTTGAAGGTTGTTTGGTATCAATCCAGGATACACTATACATAAGCAAGTGAAACAGAGGTTCAGGAACCAACTTCCCAACCAACTCAATATATATATATTAAGTATCTGATTGTGGCGGCTCACCACTAGGCAGGCGAACCGGCCCCGCATGTAAGCCACGTGGCGGGGCAGCCGGCCAAAATGGCTCCATCAGGGGTTTTCCCTTCCTCCCAGCACGGGGCTCAGAAGCCCGCGCTGGGGGACCACATGACGCCCAGGTGAAGTCAGCGCCATCCAGCACGGTTCTCAGCCAGGTCCTGACTGGGAGTATAAGTACAGCCCAGCAGCCTGCTATAAACCAGTCTGCTCACTGAGCTCAACCCATCTGGTTGTGTGTGTTATTGCAGGAGCAGTGTAGCTGCCGCTACAATTGGTGACCCCAACTGGTTCAAACGTCTCTGAACCCATCATGAGCGAGCCTGGGATCAACGCTATAGCCGTGAAACTGCCTAAATTCTGGGTTCAGAAGCCGGAGACCTGGTTCGGCCATGCGGAGGCTCAGTTTCACCTCCGCCAGATTTTGTCTGACACGACCAAATTCTACCGTGTGGTCGCTGCCCTGGACCAGTCCACCTTGTTCAGCATCCACCCACTGAAGACAAATACTGGACCATCAAGCGAGTGCTTACCGGATCCCTCGGATTATCCAGACACCAGTGTGCCGCTCAGATGCTGCACCTCGATGCCCTGGGGGACACATACCCAATGGAGCTGATGGATGAGATGGGTGATCACACCAACTGGCCACTCTTCGAGTGCATTTTCCTCGACCATATGCCTGGCGACATCGGGGCGCTGATGGTTCAGAAGAGCTTCACCAACCCGAGGAAGGTCACCCAGAAGCCCCAAGAGCTATGGCTTGCACGATTCCCGGAGGGCTCAGTGGTCCAGCAGGTCACAAGGCATGGGAACGACAACACCAAGCATGCACCTAGAGCTGCGGTAGAGCATCTGGCTTCTGCAGGGGCCCCCAAGAGCATAACCAAGGCCACAGCATCCGCTCCAGGCCTCTGCTTCTACCACCAGTGCTGGGAAGCCAAGGCTAGGAAGTGTCGTTAACCCTGCTCATTCCAGGGAAATGACCAGGCTGGCTGCTGTTAATGGCTGTGGTGGCTGGCCAAGGACACAGCCTCCTCTACTTGCAGGACTCAGTCAGCGACCGATGGTTCATCATTGACACTGGAGCCCAGATCAGCGTCATCCCGGCCATGGCCGACGAGTCCCAGAACCGACCTCGTGGACCTCCCCTCCGTGCAGCCAATGCAACATAAATCCAAACATATGGAGATAAGACAGTTCACTTCCAGATCAGCCAACGAACTTTTGTTTGTAGGTTCACCATCTCGTCCCTCCCAACCGCCAACCTGGGTGCAGACTTTCTCCTCACACACGGGCTTCTGGTGGACATTTGAGGTAGGCGCCTGGTGGATGCCCATACCTTCCAGGCCATTCGCCTCGACGCCTCCCGCTTGGAGCAACCGCAGATGGCCACGATCAGCACACCCAGAGACGAGTTCCAGCAAATCCTTGACGAGTTCCCAACACTCCTCAAGCCACAGTTCTCCGTTGCCGGGCCATGCCACGGGGTGTTCTACCACATCCCTACCCAGGGCCCACCGGTTCACGTCAAGGCATGCCGGCTCCCGCCTGACAAGCTCCAGGTGGTGAAGGAGGAGTTTTCGCACCTGTTGGAACTGAGGATCATTCGGGGGTCCAACAGCCCGTGGGCCTCGCCGCTCCACCTGGTCCCGATAGCCTCCGGCAGCTGGCATGCCTGCGGAGACTATCGATGGCTCAACAATGTGACAGTTCCTGACTGTTACCCTATTCCTCACATCCAAGACTTTATGGCCAACCTGCACGGTGCAAGGGTCTTCTCCAAGGTTGACCTGGTGCGCAGATATCACCAGATTCCAGTGCATGATGAGGACATACCCAAGACGGCCATCATCACCCCCTTTGGCTTGTTCGAATTCCTGTGCATGTCATTCGAGCTCAAGAATGCCGCTCAGACCTTCCAGCGCCTCATGGACTCTGTCGGCAGGGACTTGGATTTTGTCTTTATTTATTTGGACGACATCCTTGTCGCCAGCAAGGACCAGGTGCAACAGAAGGCCCACATACACGTCCTTTGCTCCTGGCTGGCCAATTTCAGCCTTACCATCAACCTGGCCAAGTGCCAGTTCGGGAAAGAGTCCATGCAATTCTTGGGTCATACCTTCACGGCTGAAGGAGCCACACCTGCTGTTGCGAAGGTCGCCACTATCAGGGAGTTCCCACGCCCAGACAGCCTCAAGGGGATGCAGGAGTTCACGGGTATGGTCAATTTTTACAACCGCTTCATCCAGGGAGCTGCACGCATCATGCAGCCGCTATTTGCCCTCATCACAGCCAAGCACAAAATGATCGCTTGGAATGCAGAAGCCTGCACCGCATTCGAGGTCACCAAGGATGCCGTTGCAAAGGCCACCATGCTCGCAAACCCGCACACCGACCTGCATATGGCACTCTCTGTCGATGCCTCTGCCACACCCGTCAGTGCCATCCTGGAGCAGCAGATGAATGGACATTGGAAGCCGCTGGCATTCTTCAGCCGCCTGCTCCGCCCACCGGAACGCAAGTATAGTGCCTTTGACCATGAGTTACTGGGAATGTATTTGGGGGTGCGGCATTTCTGCTATTTTTTTGAAGGGGAGGATTTTTACCATCTTCACCGACCATAAACCCCTCACCCAGGCACTCGCGATGGCAAAGGATCCCTGGTCGGCCCGCCAGCAGCGTCATCTCTCCTTCGTGTCAGTGTTTACCACTGACATTCGGAACAAGGCGAGGAATGACAATGTGGTTGCCGATGCAATCTCGTGACCGGCCAGCTGCGCGCTAATGCCCGGCCTCAATTTCGACCAGCTCACTCGGGAGGGACCAGAAGTCTGATGAGGAGATGAGGGCCTTTAAGGTTGCCATCACGGGCCTGCGGTTCCGAGTCCTCCCGACTCCAAGCGGTGAAGGCACCATCCTGTGCGATATCTCCATGGGCACCCCACGAACAGTGGTTCCCCAGCAGTGGTGCAGGCAGGTCTTTCGTCACATCCACAACCTTTCACATCCATCCGTCAGGTTCATGGTCCGGATGATGGCAGAACGTTTCGTATGGCATGGGCTGTGGAAGCAGATTGCGGGCTGGGCCAGAACATGAACCCATTGCCAGATGTCCAAGGTTCACAGGCACACCAGGGTGCCTGTACAGGAGTTCGAGCACATCCAGAAATGGTTCAGCCACATTCACATAAACATCGTCGGGCCCTTATCCGTTTCCCGGGGCAACCGTTACCTGTTTACGATGGTGGACCGCACCACTCTCTGGCCCGAGACAATCCCGATGCCAGACGCCTCCACTGACTCCTGCTCCCAAGCACTGTTGCATGGTTGGGTCGCCCGGTTCGGCGTGCCGGGTCATCTCACCAGCGATCGGGGTACCCATCTGCGCTCTGGGCACAGCTCGCCCACAGGTTGGAGATCCAGCTACACTGCACCACGGCCTATCACCTGCAGGCCAATGTACTGGTCGAACGTCTGCACTGCTACCTTAAGTCAGCACTCATGGCCTGCCTCACTGGTCCCAACTGTGCGGATGAACTGCCTTGGTACTCCTGGATATCTGTTCCACTTCCAAGGATTATCTGCAGGCGTTATCTGCTGAGCTGGTCTACGGTGCGCCGCTGGCACTACCTGGTGAGTTCATCAATGCACCTCACAATCCCCAGCGGTCACCGCACAAATTACTTCCTCACCTCAGGGCACGTTTAGTCTTATACGAACCCCCCACTGCTGCCCAGGCATGCCACCCACCTGTCTCATGTTCCCGGCAAATTGCTGTCCACGGAGTACGTTTTCGCTCGGCAGGGACCAACCGTGGCACCTCTGCAGCGACCATACGAGGGGCCGTACAGGGTTGTACAGTATTCCGGCTCCACGTTCATGCTGGACATTGGCGGCAGGTGGGAGCTGTTTACCATGGACAGGCTGAAGCCAGCGCACCTCGATCCCACCGAGCCTGTGATCGTAACCCAGCCCAAGAAGCAAGGCC
The DNA here is from genome assembly GCF_036971445.1 of Narcine bancroftii. Lineage (NCBI taxonomy): Eukaryota > Metazoa > Chordata > Chondrichthyes > Torpediniformes > Narcinidae > Narcine > Narcine bancroftii. The sequence goes on along the minus strand of NC_091471.1, from coordinate 55,081,948 downwards.
GCCTGGCGAAAAAGGACATTGGTGCTGGTTCTGGGGCGTGCTGTGTGGTGGCTCACCACTAGGCAGGTAAGCCATGCGGCGGGGCAGCCGGCCAAAATGGCGCCGTCAGAGGTTTTCCCTTCCTCCCAGCACGGGGGTCAGAAGCCCGCGCTGGGGGACCACGTGTCGCTCGAGTGATGTCAGCACCCTACAGCGCTTTTCTCAGCCAGGTCCGGGCTGGGAGTATAAGTACAGCCCAGCAGTCTGCAATAAACCAATTTGCTCACTTAGCTCAACCCGTCTGGTTGCGTGTGTCCTTTCAAGAGCAGTGTAGCTGCCGTTACATGATACTTTGATGAAGTTTCCTAATATGGTCCATAAGCCATTGTGCTATATGAATAAATTTTAAGGCATGTGTTTACTATTTACCAGAGTTAAAACTGTAGGTTGTGAGAAAAGGGAACCTGTGTTGACAGGCAATTCTGCATTAAAAATTAAAAGATTTGACAATTGTCCTTTGCAAATTTATCTTCAAACATTTTAAAACACAGTGTTTGCACTGAACAATAACTCTATTCAAAGAACAGAAATAGTATGTATAGTACAGAATTATGGTCCAATATTCTTGTTAAATGGAACTGAACATTCAATAATGTTCTAATCCTCTTGAAACCCCTTCATCATTTCACTCAACAAATATTGGTGTATTTTGAGCCTTTGTTTTCATTTAAGCAAGTTATTGATTAGCACTTGTTAATTATGCAGGGAATCAATGGATTGAATTTTCACAGTGAGTTAGGGGCAATCTTTGTTTTTTGTGGTAATTTCAACAAAAAAAGTTATGTAAGTCAATATAGAGAAGAAATTTGTCAGGGGTTTCCATAGTTCTTTGGCCAAGAGATGTAGATGGGAGGGAAATGGAGAGGTATAGGCCTATCGTGGGCAAGTGGGGCTAAAGCTGAAGAGCACATTATTTGACCTGGACAATCTGCATCTGTGGACCTTTTTCCATGCTGTTACTCTCTATGCGCTGGATGGGTCACGTCTCCAGAATGGAGGACCATCGCCTTCCCAAGATCGTATTATATGGCGAGCTCTCCACTGGCCACCGTGACAGAGGTGCACCAAAGAAAAGGTACAAGGACTGCCTAAAGAAATCTCTTGGTGCCTGCCACATTGACCACCGCCAGTGGGCTGATAACGCCTCAAACCGTGCATCTTGGCGCCTCACAGTTTGGCGGGCAGCAGCCTCCTTTGAAGAAGACCGCAGAGCCCACCTCACTGACAAAAGGCAAAGGAGGAAAAACCCAACACCCAACCCCAACCAACCAATTTTCCCTTGCAACCGCTGCAATCGTGTCTGCCTGTCCCGCATCGGACTGGTCAGCCACAAACGAGCCTGCAGCTGACGTGGACTTTTTACCCCCTCCATAAATCTTCGTCCGCGAAGCCAAGCCAAAGAAGAAGAAGACTCTCTATGAGCATTCAATGGCTACTGACAGATGCATTGGAAGAAGCCATGCAGAAATTCAACTCTTGTTGCTTTCAAAGGATGCAAAGGGAAAGGGAGAAATCTCTTAGGAAAAAAGAGGGAGGGGCATGGTTAGCGCAGCAGATCACACAATGCTATTACAGCACTAGTGACCCTGTTTCGGATCTGGCACTGCTTGTAAAGAGTTTGTACATTCTTGATGTGTCAGACTAGGTTTCCTCTGGGTGTTCTTGTTTCCTTTTACCCTTCAAAATCCTACGGGGAATTGTAGGTTAATTTGTATAATTGGGGGCCATGGAAAATAATGGGAAAAGCTCTGGATAGACCAGAATTTTAATAATCTGTTGCAAAATGATAACACCCTTAATCATTCCTCCTGGTTAGTTGGAACAGCGTTAATAGAAATTATTGCCCAGATCCTTTGCCCGTACTCCTAGCTTGACGTCCTGCTTTGCGGAAACTGCCAAAATGTTTGGCCTGGAAGTCAGCCTGAAGAAAACTGAGGTCCTCCATCAGCCAGCTCCCCACCATGACTACCAGCCCCCCCACATCTCCATCGGGCACACAAAACTCAAAACGGTCAACCAGTTTACCTATCTCGGCTGCACCATTTCATCAGATGCAAGGATCGACAATGAGATAGACAACAGACTCGCCAAGGCAAATAGCGCCTTTGGAAGACTACACAAAAGAGTCTGGAAAAACAACCAACTGAAAAACCTCACAAAGATAAGCGTATACAGAGCCGTTGTCATACCCACACTCCTGTTCGGCTCCGAATCATGGGTCCTCTACCGGCACCACCTACGGCTCCTAGAACGCTTCCACCAGCGTTGTCTCCGCTCCATCCTCAACATCCATTGGAGCGCTTACACCCCTAACGTCGAAGTACTCGAGATGGCAGAGGTCGACAGCATCGAGTCCACGCTGCTGAAGATCCAGCTGCGCTGGATGGGTCACGTCTCCAGAATGGAGGACCATCGCCTTCCCAAGATCGTGTTATATGGCGAGCTCTCCACTGGCCACCGTGACAGAGGTGCACCAAAGAAAAGGTACAAGGACTGCCTAAAGAAATCTCTTGGTGCCTGCCACATTGACCATCGCCAGTGGGCTGATAACGCCTCAAACCGTGCATCTTGGCGCCTCACAGTTTGGCGGGCAGCAACCTCCTTTGAAGAAGACCGCAGAGCCCACCTCACTGACAAAAGGCAAAGGAGGAAAAACCCAACACCCAACCCCAACCAACCAATTTTCCCTTGCAACCGCTGCAATCGTGTCTGCCTGTCCCGCATCGGACTGGTCAGCCACAAACGAGCCTGCAGCTGACGTGGACTTTTTACCCCCTCCATAAATCTTCGTCCGCGAAGCCAAGCCAAAGAGAGAGAAAGAGAGAAGACTCCTAGCTGGGTAATGTTCTGTAGCTTATTCCAGCTCATGAAACCAATCCAACATATTCAGAGCTGCATCTGAAAAAAATCAGTTTCAAAATACTTCAACATTTGTTGAGTGAAAAGGTGGAGATGCTTCAAGGGAATTACAGCATTATTGAATGTTCAGTTCTTTTTTTTAAGTGTTGGGCCAGAATTTGTTGCAGGTGTTTGCTATTAAGTTTGGCCTTGCACATTTATTTTTTTTTTAATTTTCTGTGCGGCAAGGTGCTTGAGCTGTGAGCTGGAAATGTTGCAGTGAAGGAAATGAGCCATCTCTGACCTGCAGGGTCCAATCACACTGAAATTAATAGCGCAAGGACTGAAGAATGAGTGTAAATTGGACTAGGTGGATCCAATCTCAAATCAGGCAAAAAAAATGAAGAAGGAAGGAAAAAAAAGCAAGAGAATCTATAGGAAGTAAGGGTTAATCAATGGCTCAGGCTCTGCCCTTTACGAGCAAAAAACAGGCAGCCCTGCTGAACGAAAAGGTGTGGCGTAGGGTTAGGAGGAGGGAGGAAGTGACAGGAGAGGAAGCACAGGCAAACAAATGTGAGAGGGTAGATGAGAAAAAAACCTCAGATAATTGGGGGGGGGCAACTCTCTGATAAGAGTGAGGGAAGGGGATGCAGAGCAGGAGGAAAGGAGACAGATGAATAGGGAAAAAGAAAGACTCAGGGGAGGGGTTTAATGGAAACTGGAGTTGATGGTAATGCTGTCTAGTTGGAGAGTACCCAGAAGGAATATATGTTGTTCCTCTAACTATTGGGTAGTCCCAGTTTGGCAGTAAATGAGACGATGGACTGACATATCAGTTTCGGAATGGCGTGTTGGCCACTCGAAGGTTCTTACTAATGCAGTGGGCAGATCGAAGGTGCTCAATGAAATTATCTTCCAGGCTACATCCAGTCTCCCTGACGTAGACGCGGCCACATTGGGAGCACCAAATGCAGTAAATGATGCCTGCAGATTCAGAAGTGAAGTGTTGCTTCACTGTTGAGGGAGGAGGTATGGACGCAAGGGTAGTATATCTTGGAGTCATCAAGGGAAAGCTTGGTAGTAAGTGATGAGGGAACAAGGGGTCCTGGAGGGAGAAGTCCCCACGGGAAGTGAAGAGAGGAGGGGAAGACATGAATGGTGGTCGGATAACATTGTAGATGCAGGAAATTACAGCAAATAACATGTTGCAGGTGGAGGCTGGAGTGGTGGTAAGTGAGTGTTGTTCAGGTACGTGTGGGTCCCACAGATTAAGAACCAGACCAAAGTTGAGGTACAAAACACATGTTTATTTCGGGGATGCAAACCGATCAACAGGGTCAATATGCTAGGCAAACCTTTACACACATACACACATAATATGCAAGGGGTAAATATAAACTTCGGATAACGAGAGAAGAACTGATAGAAGATTGGGGAAAATAACATGAACATACACATTCAACAGTCAGGATCAAGGTGATACTATGTGCCCTCACCCCTTGCTACCTGACCTCGGGACTCACCCCAACCCAGTGCAAAAGGTGCTATTTACATGCCACGAGGAGTCCAAAGAGGCAGAACAAAGGGGTACATGGTCCTTTGTAGTTCTGCAGGCATTGCTTGGGGGCCCAATCACTCGGTGCAGGCTGGGCCCCGTTGGCTGCTGTGGCCAATGGCTCGAAGCCAAGTTCAGGGGCTCAGCAGGGGTCAGCTGAGGTGATTCACCTGGACCAATTGGGTGAAGGTCAGGGATGAGTCTGGGCAGGCTGCCTGGACTCTATCACTTGGTGATTTGGGTGGGCCAATCGCAAGGATTACCTTGATGGCTTGAGGTGAGTCTTTGTCCTTGATTGGCAGGTAGTGTGTCCTCCAAACAGGAGCGCAGAAGCGCCACCAAGTGGTGGATGCTGTCTGTCCATTACAGTGGGGACAAAGGGAATCCCATCCTTGTTACATCTCAGGGTGAGGCAGGGGCAAAACAAATGTGTGGGTAACAGACGAGATGCAGTTAAGGGCTGAGCTGATGGCTGTAGAGGGGAACCCACATATTTTCAAGAAGGAGAACATCTTGGATGTTCTGGAAGAGATTTGATGAAGACAGAAGTGAAAGAAAGAAATAAAATCCTGACAAAAATGAATATTCCTGCCACATGTGTTGCTGTATGATCCCTGCAACTGGTGATCCAGTCAGTGGCAACAATGTGTTGCTCAACCCTGTATATGATGTATTAGGTGAACTGAACCTAGCATCTCTGAAGACTAGGAATAGAGTAAGCCAAGCTGACGTAGTAATTGTAGGAACAATAGGGACTGCAAACATTTGATCAAGGTAAATAAAGTTGTTATAATAATATAAATGAAACTTGCATCCTTTTATCTTCGATCTATAGCTACAGACTCTCTTTACATTGGTCCAAAAGGTCAGATTGCATGGGATCCAGGGTGAACTAGCCAATTATCATCAGAATTGACTTGATAGTGAAGAGTTATTGCTCAGATTGATAGCCCATGACCAGTGGTGCGCAACGAGGAGGTGGTGTAGGCTCAAGTACAGCACTTCCTGTGGTCACAGGAGGCTAATGGTAGGAAAATAAAAGATTGTCAACAATCTTATTGAGACTGGTGTACTTGAAATATAAGAAGAAGCTGGATAGGTCGAGACTTTTCTCCTTGAAGAAGAGGAGATTAAGGAGGGGTGGAGTCTTGTAGAGTTTTACAAAAGTATTAGAAGCATAGATTAAATAGTCATCATCTTTTTCCCCAGGGTAGAGGAATCTAAAGTTAAAGACCATGGATTTAAGATCAGAAGGGAAAGACTGAAAGGGGACTGTGTGGTGACCAAATGAAGTAAACTGTCAGAGGAAATGGCATACAATTTTTTTAAACATTTTCAAAGATATTTAGACTGATACTTGGATAGGAAAGATTTAGAGAGGTGTGGGTTGAACATGGGCAAATAGGATTAGTTTGGTCAGCATGGACTATTTGGGCTGAAGAGCCTGTTTCTATACAGTAAAACTCTGTGACTCAAGAAATAATCTTAGTCTTCATGTTACCAAATGTTCTATTTTGTTTGGTTGGCCTTGGGGTTCCTGACCCAGGACCTTTTCCTTTCCCTCATCTCTCTACTGGGTTCATAGAAAAATCTGCATACTATATCAAAATTATGTGCAACAGCCAAATTTTCTTGAAGGTGAGGAAATTTAAAGGAGACTTTTGGGGCAATTTTTTAACACAGAGAAAGATAGATGCCTGGACTGCCAGGGGCAATGTGGAAATAGATATAACAGTAGCATTTAAGAGGCTTCTAGATACTGAAGCACTGAAGTGGGTCTGTTCTACAGACACGCAGGCCCACTTGTTCTATGCTCCACGTTCCTTGTATTCATGGGAAATTCTCGCAATCCAGAGATATGGGCAACTTCAGGTATGATAAACAAAAAGGCAATTTCTCAATTAAGATAATGCAGCAAAAAATTTTAAGTTTATTTGTGCTGCAGTAAATTACTCATGCCATTGCTTTCCAAATTATAGAAAGGATATCAATAAGGTAGAGAGGGTGCAGAAAAGATTTACTAAAATGTGTCCTAGATTGCAGTATCTTAAATATGGAGAAAAATTGAGTAGACTGGGCCTTTATTCGTTGGAGTGTAGAAGGTTGAGAGGGGATTTTATAGAGGTATTTAAAATTATGAAGGGAATAGATAGAATAGATGTGAATAGACTCTTCCCCTTGAGGGTAGGTGAGATTGGAATGAGGGGTCATAAGTTAAGGGTTAGGGGGCAAAACTTTAGAAGTAAGAGGATGCTTCTTCACTCAGAGAATGGTGGCTGAGTGGAATGACCTTCCGGAAGAGGTAGTTGTGGCAGTGTCAATTCTGTCATTTAAGAGGAGTTTAGAAGAGTGCATGGATGTGAGGGGGTTGGAGGGTTATGTGTAGGGAGCAGGTAGGTGGAACTAATGGAGTTTCACGTGAATTGGTGTGGACTAAAAGGGCCGATATGGCCTCTTTCCGCACTGTAATTGTTAAATGGTTATATGAAGTCAGTTAATTCTAAAAGCAATCCAACCACTCATGATACAAATTCTGCAGTTCCTCCAGCTCTTTTGTGCACTGTATTACAGGCACAGCATCTGCAGACTTTCCTGTTTAAGAACCACCCATGCCAATCATCACATATGCGGAGGGTGTTCATTTCTACGCCTGGACTCTTCTATCAATTGGTACTCAAAGGACACCATAGTAAGAGTACCAAAATGCTCTGGGTGCAAAAATAAAGACACATTCTTACAGCTTATATTGTTATTTGACAAAGTCAGAACATACCATTATAATATTGAAGGTGCATAGTTCCTTGAAAGTGGCAACTCAAGCAGGTAAGATGGTGAAGAAGCCTTCAATGGGCAGTGTATAGAGTACAAAAGTTAAAGACTCATGATTCAGCTACAAGATATTGGTGAGATCCACACTTAAGAGAATCATGTGTAGTTTGGGTTACTCAACTATTGGAAGGACATATTTGAAGGGATGCAAAGGGGATTTTTCAAAGACTGGAGTTCTAGAGAGAAATTGGACAGTTTGTGTCATAATTCCCAAGAGGAAAAGAGGCTGTGTGATGATCTTATAGAGGTTACAACATCATGAGGAGCATGGATAAAGCCTATTTCTCAGGGAAGATGCATTTTAGAACTGAAGGGCATAGGTTTAAGGTGAGAGGGGAGAGATTCGGAAGAGAACTGAGAGTCTGCATCTGGACTGAGCAGCCAGAGGCTACTGTGAAAGCAGGCACAACCACAACTTTCAAAGGCATTTGGATCAATTTATTGATAGGAGGGGTTTAAGAGGGATATGAACCAAATGCAGGCAAATACGATCAGCCCAGAATACCAAATTGGTCGGCATGGACTAGTTGGGCCAAAGGGCATGTTCTATGTTGCATGACTCAATAAATCTTCTTTCCTTTCTGAAAAATTTTAATAGGGCCTGCAAGGAAGGAAAATGCACAGGCTAAAATAACTATAATTTATTGATGGCCTTCTGTTCAAAGCATGTATTTAATCTTCAGTAAGAATTTCCCCATACTCTGGCATGTGAATTTGCATTGATACAGCCCAACATACAACAGTCTTTGCTCTTCCCTCTCTTGTCATTTACAGCTTATAGCAGTGATGAAGTGAACCGAGACTGGACTTCATAGTCTACACAATTACCGGAATCTGTTTAAATCCCACTATTGAACTGTTTCAATTTCTTGTACAATGACATTACGCGCTATTTGTTTGTATTAAATCCTCATTTAAAAACAAGAAGTGCTAAGTAGACATTTATTTTCATAATATTCAAGAACTCTGCAATGCAATTTATGATTTTAAATCATGAAAAGTTACAGCAGAAAGCTGTTGCTCCATTTAGGTGCAAAGCCGATTGAAAGGAAATAAAATTGAATCATGATAATGGCCAGTGTTTGTTGAAACATGTGAATAGAGCACCATCTAGTGTTAAACTTCAGAGAAATTTTAGAGAAACACAGAAGCTGCAAATGCTGGAATCTTGACCAGACAAAGAATTGTTAGAGAAATTCAACAAGTCAGGCTGCATCAGTGGATACAAATGGTCAGTCAACGTTTTGTGTCTGGACTGTTTACCCTTGGTGTGAAGTGTGTGTGCCTGTACATGAATTTGTAGAGTTTTACATCTTGGACCAGAGATCACTGATTCGTCAGATTGTACTTATACAATCAGATGATAAATAAACTTGAATACTTCTACCCATGCCTGTCATCTGACCTGATGAATTCCTCCAGCTATTCTTTATCTGTGACAGAGAATTTATCATTTATTTTGTAAATCTCCATAACAATAAATACAAACTGAAAAGAGAATTATGGATTAATGTTTCACTAAAACATGTGCCAATAAATTAACACTGAGTGTCAGTAGTTGATGGATATCTTGATCATAGGGTCAGTCATAGAAGCAGGTAGTTCAGCCCAACTCATCCAGACACACCAAGCTGCTACCCTTAATCTGTCGGAGGAACTCAGCATATGAAGCAGTACTAGTGGGATCAAAAAAAGGTTAACAATTTGTAGTGAAACCCTTTATTGAGACCGCTCTTTTTCTCTCACTGATGCTGCTTGACCCATTGAGTTCCTCCTGCAGATTGCACTTAGCTTCAAATTACAGCACCTACAGTCTCTTTCCTGTGAGTTTTCAGTCCATCTTTCACTGTCCTTTTTTATGCTTTCTTTCTTTTCCCCTTCTTCCCCTCTCACCTATGTTCACCTATTACCTGCCAGCCTGTAATCCTATTTCACCCCCACCCCCAAACTTTTATTCTAGCTTCTGCTCATTTCTTGCAATTGCAGATGATTGTTTTCAGTTCAAAATATTAACTATAGATTATTTTCCAAGGATGCTGCCTAACCTGCCGAGTTCCTCCAGCATTTTCTGTGTTTCTCCTAGTTATCGGAGCTAATCCCATTTGCCTGCATTTGGTCTATATCCCTCTTACCTTTCCTCTCCATGTGATTATTCAAGTTTCTTTTTAGCCTGGTGATTGTAGCCAACTCTACCCCACCAGCCTCTGTGTGAAAAAGTTTCCCCTCAGGTCCTCTTTAATTTTTTTGGACTTTCACCTTAGATTTATGCCTTCCAGTTTTTGACTTCCTCAGGTGTTTCCATTCATCTTATCCATACGTACCATGACTTTATCTGACACTGCAAGGAAAAAAAGTTCCTGCCAATGCAAGGCCCTTTCAGGTGGTGGACCCTCCGCCTTGAGGGCGGCGGCAGGAGCGGATCTTAACCGGCAGACTCACCTTTCAGGTGGCAGCCCTAAAAGGCTGCTTGCAGCATTGCTTCGTCTGCCTGAAAGGGCCTGTTCAACTAGAGGCGCCTCGGAGTGCCGTCCGGAGCTGATCGACTGGAGCCGTAACTCAGCCCGGCGACGTGACATCAATTGAAGCACGTCGAAGCAGAAGAACACAGGATTATGGTGGACCCAGAGCAGGCAAGAGAAATAATTATGATATGTGTCAGTGTTCGAGCTGAGATATGCCGAATCCTTGGTAAGGCTATTACCTGCAATGCCCTGCTTGCACGCTGTCGGGTGTTTCAAAATGCGCACTATTGCGTCACTGCAACATCATCTGCCCACCCCTTAGCAGCTGCTTACAGCTGGCTGCATTCAGGTGCATCGGGGGAGCTCGGTTCTCCGCCGATTATCCCTCCTGGAGGAGGGTTGGTGTCGGCACCTCAGAGGCACTTTCGGAGCATTCAGGTGAGTACTTCCTTAGCTGCAGGGGAGGAGAATATGCAGCTTTATAATTGGGTGTTCAGGCCACCTGAAAGGGCCTGCAGTCTCTTCTGTTACACAACCCCTCCAGTTCCAGCAACATCTATGCAATCTTTCTGTATCCATTCCATCTTAAAGGCCCCTGGCCCTTCTGACCAGAACTGCATACAATACTTTAAACATGTTTCAAGTTCAAGTTTATTGTCACCTTTACCAAAAGATGCAATGCTACAGGTTGTTTTGTGAGCAAACAAAACGACATCTCATTAAGAGTACAAGTAAGGCACAAAACAAAAGCACAACATTGCAGAGAAACAGTTAGATCAGTTGGTATAAACAAAAGGCAACATAATTTTACTATTTGGGAGTTTGTTCAGGAGTCTGATAATGACACAATAGAAACTGATCTTGAACTTAGTGATTCAAGATCTCATACTTGTAAATCATCTTCCTGACAAGAGACAGTGAAGAGCATGTGGCAGAGATGAGATGAGCTTCATTTAAATATATTGGCTAGCTTTTCAAGGCAATTGGAGTAGAGATAAAGTAAATGGAGGAGAAGTAGGGTATGTCTGATGGTCTGAACCACATTCACCACCCTCTGTGGTATTGGTTGGAGCAGTTCCTGTGCAATACAATGAGTCATCCTGATAGGATGCTGGATCTCGGGTCTGATTCAGTACTGCCTTGGCATCTCAAGTGGGCTTTTACAAGTCATACCTGGCTTTATTGAATAGGCCTGTATCATCTGACTTACATACCATCTTCCTGGCCTTCAGTGGTCAGTGCACCTTCCTGTTCAGCCATGGTTTCCTGGTTGGGGTAATGTGGATTGTTCTCTTTGCCATGCTGATGAAAATAATGGAAATGAGGATGTATTCATTAAGGTTGGTTGCTCAGGCCAGTCCATTGATTCACAAATAACTTGAATAGTTCTAATATTTTGCCCCAACTCTTGAATTTAATACCCTGACTAATGAAGCCAAATGTACCAAATGCCTTCATCACCTCCCTGTTTATCTATGTTCCCATTTTCAGGGAACTATGAACTGAGGTCTCACTGTTCTGCAAGACTCCCCACAGTCCAGCCATTTACTATGTAAGTTGTGGACTTGTTTAACTTACCAAAGTGCAGTACTTTACACTTATCTATGGTTTGCTTCCACATTTCATATAGATCATTTTGTAATCTGAATAAACTTTTTTTTCTGTTCACTGTATTACAATTTTGCTCTCGTCCACAAAACTTATGAATTATGCCAACTATGTTCTCATCTGAATCTAGCACATCAAAATGCCAATTCCCATGATACATCACTGGTTAAGGCTTCCAATTTGGAAAAAAAAACAAACATGCTCTCTCCTCTACCATCAAAATTTTGTATCCATTGGACTAATCACCTGACATCCTGTGTGATTTAACCATCTAGACCAGTCTTCTGTCTGGTGTCTTGTCAAAGGCCTCACTGAAGTCCATGTAGACAACCCTGCCCTCTTTGTCAACTCTTCAAAAAGTCAATCAAATTTGTGAGACACGATTTTCCACACTCAAAATCATACAGAAACATTTCTAATCAATGCTTGGTCTTCCTAATGCAGATAGCTTCCATCTCTTATAATCTGCTCCAGTAATTTTCTCAGAGTCCAGTGTCGGGGTCATCGGCCTGTAATTCCCTGCCTTATCATAACTACTGTTCCGAAATAAAAGCCACAGGATTCATCAGCCTCCAGCCTGTGCATCTCTCACTCAAGGCTAAAGATGTTACAAGTATTTCTGCCAGGGCAGCAATTTCTTCCCAAGTTTCCCAGAATATATTCAGGGCATGAGAATTTATCTGTCTTTGTGATCTTTAACAGGGCCCTTCTCTTTTGCAGTAGGAAATATTGCTTCCATGCTCTTCTCCACAGTAAATATACATGAAAAAATATACATTTAGAATTTTGATCACCTTCTAAAATGTATGGGGTTTCGGGGTTAATTGGTATTCTTAGGTGGCACAGGCTTCTGGGCAAGATGGGTCTGTTACTGTGCTGTAACTCTAAAAATTAAAAATTGAAATACATTTTCTATGCTTCCATCCATAGACAAGCACATTAATCATGAATGAGCCCTTTTCACTGACAGGTTAAACTGAGTATACTTATATAATCTCTTAGGATATTCCCTTTCCATACCTGGGAATGCTATCTTCTTTTTGCTATCCTGTCTTCTTCAGTGCATCCATTACATCCCTGATATTCCTCAAAATATTTGGTCTCCATACCTGAAATATCCTCCTTTTCTTTCTTGAAAAAAGCCTCAATATTCCTCGTCAACCAGGGTTCCCTAATCCTGCCAACATTTGCCAGCAGGAACCCACTGACCCTGAACTCTCACTGTCTCACTTTTAAAATTTTCCCAATTGAAAGATGTCCCTTTACCTGCAAGCAGCCTTTTCAGAACAATCTATTTTTTTTTCCATAACTATCTTAAACTAATATGATTCACTCACTGGTCCCAAGGCGTTCCCTCCACTGGCGTCACTAGCGGGGTTCGGGGGGGGGGGTGGGGGGGTGACACCATCAGAGGGGATGACAGCAAATTAACTATCTACAAAAATTTTGTGCAGTGTTTCAGCAGAAATTTATTATTTTTAATAAAAATATCCCTGTAGTTATTTATAACAACAAAAACATTTTTTCTAATTACAGCTTACATTTAAAGTTATAGTCGCTGCTTTTCTCAACTTCTCTGGTATTTTAGCTACAGCATTGTGGTAGTTGGTATTTGTGAACCTCTATCAATAACATTTTTTGAGAATGAAGTAGTAGTTAAAGGAAAAAGAAGATAAATTTAAAAAAGGCTTCCACTTAGTTACTAATAATGTTGTAACTAATCACGTTGTAATTCAATGTAGAAAGATTTAAAAACAGTTTTATTGTTAGTATTCATATTATCTAAAAATATTACATTTAAGCAATTTACAACTATTATTCTACATTTTTATAACCTATATTTTTTTCAAATATTGCTAATTTGTCTTTTTTTATTAAAAGGTGTAAATTTAATTTTTACTACTATTGCCATTGCATTCAGTGATATATGGGAATTACAATTTATGATTTGCATTAGTACAAAAAATATTACTAAAGATTCTGTATAGTCTGGTATGAGAGGAGGTCCATGGTGAGGTGGTGGGCCATGTGACACCATGCGTTACCGCATTGGGTGACAACAACACTAGTGACGCCACTGGCTCTCTCCCCCCTCATTGACATCTCAGTCACTTGCCCTGCCTCATTTCCCATCAGGAAATCCTGGGCTGCCCCCTTTCTAACAGTTTTTTTTTAAATGTAGTCAGTAGGAAAGAAATACAGAGGAAACCAAAGCTTGACTGCTTCATAAGGAAGGGGGCCCATAAACTTTGAGCAGAGTCCAAAGGGGGCCATAGCTAAAAAAGGGTTGAGAATGGTTGTTCCAGTTCTTGTCTCACCTAACCTCAAAAACCTATCTCTATTATAATTTTGTATACCTCTGTCATATCTCCCATTTCTTCTTTGCTCCAGAAAATAAAGTCTTAACCTGTCCAACCTTTCCATGTAACCCAGTTCTTCAAGTCCCAGCAACATACTTACAATTTTACTTTGCAGTATTTCAATCACATTGATATCCTTTCTGTGGTTAGGTGACTAAAACTGCACATAATATTCAAATTTGACTTCACCGATCCCGTATGCAACTTCACTATAATATCCCAATTCCTATACTAAATACTTTGATTTATGAAGGTCAATGTGCCAAAAGAACTCTTTATGTCCCTAATTAAAGTATCCTTATGGAAGTGGTGACACCACTTTCAGGGAATTATGTATCCCTCTGTTCAACCTCCCTAACATTTACCACATATTTCCTACCTTCATTTCTCCTTCCAAAATACAATACCTCAAATTTGTCAACCTTAAATTCAATGTGCCATTTCACAGCTCATTTTTCCAGCTGGTCAACATCTCTCTGTTAACTTTTAAAGATTTCCTCACTATCTATTACATCTCCCAATCTGCAAACTTGCTGAAACAATTTACCACATTATCATCCACATCATTGATATGGATGACAAATAACAATGGAACCAGAACCAATCCCTAAGGCACATCACCAGCCACAGGACTCCAATTAATTAGGTGCATCTACTACCACCCTCTAGCTTCTCCAACAAAGCCAATGTCTAATCCAGTTTACTACCTCATCCTAAGCACCAAGTGACTGAACCTCTTCTTAGTTATTAGGAGGACAAAAGTACTTATACTTTTTAAGAATCTATGTCTTGTTACAGTGCTCGCGATCCAGGTTCGAATCCAGTGTTGGCTGTAAGGAGTTTGTACGCTCTCTCCGTGTCTGTGTGGGTTTCCTCCAGGTGCTTCGGTTTCTTTCCACCCTTCAAAACATAAGGAGGTTGTCGGTTATTTGGGTGGCATGGGCTGTATATCTAAATTTAAAATATTTAACAGTGTTCTATCGAATGTAAATGAAGATTTAATAATGGACATGTGCAACAGAATTTTGTCCAGATGGAATATATGTAAAGATTGAAATGTCCTGATTTTTGGGTATTCTGGCAAGTTACATCGATGTATTCATTTCATAGAGTATATACATTTGGGATTGGAGAATGTGATAAAGGTAAGAAAGGCTCAGCAAGCAATATTAATATGATGAATCTTTCCTCTGTAAATTAGAGCAGCTGCACTCAATAATGAATAAGTTTTCATATTCAACCACAGATAGGGAACTACAGGAAACTTACTTTATATTAAAAGTTCGATTTAATTTAATTTAATTTTTATTTTTGTCCTGTTGCCATTAACTAGAAATATTGTCACATTTTAGAGATTTGTAATAGCAGTCTTCAAGCAACATCCGTGAATTAATCTCTCCCAGAATGCGAACATTGAACTCTTCCTCATTTTTCTCTCGCTTGCTAGATATGGTTCACTGAAAGAGAAACTATATTTTATGAGGAACCAACTAGCAAAACAACATAATGAACTGATACTGCCTAAAACATCAGAACAGATCTTCACCTAATGCTTGTGTCTCAATTTTAATGTTCCACGCAGTCCAGTTAAAGCACCATCTATTTAACAATTAGAATAGGCATGCAATTACATTTGAGATTCTGTCCAGTTTACTATCTGCATTTATAGAGAGAAAAGAAAAACAAAGATGAACTGAGCTCAGTTGAGGGCAGTGGGCCCAGAACAAAACAAGTTCCAAAATTGGATGAGATTCCCAGTCATTCTCATTCCTTACGAATTAAAAATTGCTGGTCCTATACATCATCAGCCTTGTTTATGTGTATGTCACCCACTCATTTATAAGACACTTACACTTTATTAGCATTTTCATATGAGTTTTAACATTTTGTCAGTGCGGCCAGGAAGTCAGGATATGGAACTGATGCTCCGGTTCTGAAACCAGGAACTCTGGGTCGTTTAAGAACAATCTTCTGTAATAACAAATTTAATAGAAACAGAGTACAATATTTTCACTTTCAAAGGAAAGTTTGCAAACAAGTTGTTGCACCATAATTAACCATCCAGTGAGAGGGCTTTGTTTCGTAGTTGCTTTAACCTCGAATGTCATTGATGCAATGCACAGCCTGTAATATCCCTTGGAGCCCACTGAGAAAGGAGACCTCTTTAAATTCAGTTAAATAATTCAGAATTTTGTGATTCTATGATTCAGTGAATTAATTCCTCATGGTTTTGACTCAAGCATATTATCTGAATGGAAGAACATTTCTTAGATACCTGGAGTGTAAAACCATTTCAGTTAGACAATATATTCTGACATCCATGTAACCAAAAGCCCAAAGGTGATCAAGCTTGGTTTCCAAAACTGTTGAGCTCAGCTATAAGGCAACTCTTAGGTATCCCTCTTTACCCTGCACAAATCCTTCCATATGTAAGAATAGAAGACCTAAAGTAAAAGGCAGAAATTTTCACCCTTTTAATGAGATCTGATGATAACTGATCCTTTACCTCAGCTCTTATCCCATATTTCTCAACCCCTTTGTTATTTAAACTTCTTTCAACCCAAGTTGCCATGCAATTAACAAAGAAAGGTACAATCTTAAAGGACCACATATTGATATAATGGCCACTTTGATGGTTTAGCTCACTAATTTAACTCATTGGATGTGAGAAAATGTCTAGAAATTTATCAATGTAATGTGAAAGGAAGGGAATAGCAAATAACCATGAAATCGCAGATAGGTACTGTGATCAAATGGTTACTGGATGAGTTCATTACTCGATGAGTCTCTCCTTTGTCCACTCATTTCTAGCATTTACATGGTTATTTCCAATAATGGATTTAAGATATGATGAACACCAACAAGGCAGTTGACATAACTCCACATCAGACACCAGAGTAACTTCTGTAATGGTGATATTGTTATCATATTTTGGTTTTACCTTCTGTAATACTAAGCCAAAAAGATTCCTATCTTACAGATAGGCTCACAATTATGAATAGAAGATGATCTGTGGCCACTTAAAACCTGTAATTCGGTCTAGAAAAAGGTATCATACAGGCTGCATTTCAAAATTACAGTTTAATTCATCTACTTTTTAGTTACTAATTCAGATTCCAACGGTAATAACTGATTAATTTCATTCTTTTACATTTTATGTTGTTTATTTTCAACAGTTCTTTTTAATAGAAGAATATTTCTTCTACATTTTTTCTCCTTTGAATTCAAAAGTATCTTCTTTTCACATTTTCTTAATGGTTTTGCTTTAAATTGTCCAAGTTGGTTCAATTCAATTATGGGAATGGTCAAAGATTATTAATATATTTATAGAAGATTATCTATTAGTCATGGAACTGCTACAATACAGCAGAGAGATTGCATTTGGTTGTTTAATGTCCTTTTGGATTTGGTAACAAAAGAAATAAGGATTTTATAAAATTTCCAAATTGGCATCCTATAGCATTTTCAAAAAGGCCAGGAAGATAATTAAGGAGACACTATATTTTCCTGCAAACTACAATATACTGCAATGCATTGTCAAAGCTAGTATAATTAAACCACTAGAAGTCATATGACCATCTATGTTTCTTTACAAATTAGATTTAAAATGCTACATTGCATACTTCTTACTGAACAGTGCTGACAGAGAGCTGAGACCTGATCAAATGAAGATGGCAGATTAATTACTTTAATTCTGGATGTGTTTCGGTGTTTTTTTTTCTATCTGGTTGACTGAAATGCCAAATCTTATTACTTCTCCTCCATTGGCTGCTTTAATGACAATAGAAATTCAATGATAATACAATTAAACCTGCATGACAGATGGGCAGATGCAAAGTAGCCGGCATTCAAGGTTTATGGCCATTGTCTGTGTGTAAAACATAGTCAATGGTTAGGGCCAATAGGGTTGGACACAAATCTAAAACATTAGGTCTTCACTGAATTGATTTTACATTGCATGCATATAGAAAGCTGAAACATCAAATTAAAACATGTTATATTCAGGTTCATGAAATGGCAATCATCCACTTATGTCAAGAATTTACTGCAGTTTGCATTTTGCTGCAAGCTGGACACTTTTCTAAAAAATGTGGCTTACATGAGAGAAGTTGTGCTGGATAAAAATTGTTGTTAGCTGGCCTTTTCACACCACGGGCGTGGTGACCCTACTTGGACCCGGTGAAATTCCTGAGAATGCAGGACCTCCCTGGCCTTTCACTCCGCGGTCCAAATTCCCGGGAATTTGACCTCCCTGGCAATTTAGGGGGGTCCTGCCCCTCAACCGATGACGCATTACACACTCACAGAAGTAAGAGTGAATTCTCTCCCATCCGTCGGTCACTCACCCCCCTGCCCACTCGCTCCCTCCCTCCACCCCCTCCCCGGCTATCTGTCAGTTGGTCGGTTGTCTGCCCCCACCCTTCCACCACGCCAAGAGCGGCACAATGTGGGATGAAAGGATGACTCCGTTTCCCATAATCCCTCACACAGCTTGAACCGCTCTGGGAAATATAGATCAGTTTCAGCTGCATGGGGGATTATGGTTAATGAGGATGGCCATTGTGCTACTGTTGCATCGTGCCGAAGTGGCCTGCTGTTGTCAGGAAGTTTGAATCTTTCGATTTTAATCATCTACATGGTGAAGCACACAAGTGCTGACATCACGAGGCTTCCCCTGCTTGGCCATTTTCTTTTTCACATCGCAGGGAGAGGGTGGTCCGGGAAAATTACCCTTGTAGGTAGGACTGTGGACCCATTTAAAATTCCCAGGCCAACCTTTTCACTTTGCAGGTTCATGGGTTCATGGGTAGGTTGCCAGGAAAATTTCTCATTTAAAACAGCGGTGTGAAAAGGCCTAATGCCAGTTTTTCTTCTGAAATAACAAGGCAGTCAGTATGAGCAAGCTTAAGTACAATCCGATCGTCCAGCAAATATGCTGGATTTTTTGTAAGATAATTAATATGAACACATCAATAAATGTAAGGAGGTGTAAATATCTAAGGTAGTCGACAGCATCGAGTCCACGCTGCTGAAGATCCAGCTGCGCTGGATGGGTCACGTCTCCAGAATGGAGGACCATCGCCTTCCCAAGATCGTATTATATGGCGAGCTCTCCACTGGCCACCGTGACAGAGGTGCACCAAAGAAAAGGTACAAGGACTGCCTAAAGAAATCTCTTGGTGCCTGCCACATTGACCACCGCCAGTGGGCTGATAACGCCTCAAACCGTGCATCTTGGCGCCTCACAGTTTGGCGGGCAGCAGCCTCCTTTGAAGAAGACCGCAGAGCCCACCTCACTGACAAAAGGCAAAGGAGGAAAAACCCAACACCCAACCCCAACCAACCAATTTTCCCTTGCAACCGCTGCAATCGTGTCTGCCTGTCCCGCATCGGACTGGTCAGCCACAAACAAGCCTGCAGCTGACGTGGACTTTTTACCCCCTCCATAAATCTTCGTCCGTGAAGCCAAGCCAAAGAAAAAAAATATATATTTTGTACTCAATGAAGGTTAGGGGTCTTTTTTTTCTTTATGGCACGTTAGTTGATTTGCGCTTTTTTTCTCTTTTTTCTGTAGTATTGAGTCATGCTGGGACCTAATGCAGGCAACATCTACCCCAAAGCTCTGCAGCCATTTTCCAAAGACATGTTGTGACATAGGCAGACTGTTCAAATGGTAAGGATCCTGCAGTAAGGTCAATGGTCTAACTAGATCATACATGTACTTTCCATTAAATCTGATTTATTTTGCTTACTCATGGATCTGATGTCAATCATAATTTCCTGTTGCCATGAGAAGTGAGATCACCTAACACAATACAGAAAAGATAGATCCTGAATCTACCTAATCTGTGGAAAGAAATGTATTCTAATATGTATAGGAAAATGTTTGTTATTACTGAGGATGAAGATGTATTTTCCAAAAGCTAGTCTTATTGAATTATGAAACAGTTATTGTAAAAAACTTGATGAGCTGCTATTTCTTTACATATTTGGACTTACAAGCAGATGATGTTCAGCAAATGAAGTGTTTTAAAATAGATATATCAGTAATGGTAGCATATTGTAGTTTTGTCTGGAAATTCAAACATTGTTTTGTGCATTATGTGATCCAATTTATATGAACATTTCTATGAAGGAAAATGAAGGGTTTATAATGTGGAAAGCCAACCCCTTAGGCGATGCTTTGGATATTCCACTGCGTCTTCTGCACAGCAGACAAAATAACCTGAGCACATTGAGTGGCATTTAGCAACATGCAGTGCATGTCTGGACACGACTGAGAATTTCCATTCATGCTTGTGAGACCCATACATTACTTCTGCAGGAGAAGTTTTATTAATGAGCCTGAGATCTGCTTTGTACATCTTGAAGGAAATCTATCTGAGAAGATCCTAGCTATTGCTTGAAATCTAATTCATTCGTTACCTGATCCTGCCGTCACCCACAAATCATCCAACACAATACCACACATCGATCACCTAACATTTCATTAGCAATCATTCAATTACACCACCATGATCATTTGACCAAACTTACTCCTTCATCAATCATGTGGCCACACCACAATGGATCTATCAATTTACAGATTACCTGACTAATCCTTATGCCCTGTGCCACAAACATGACTCATACACAAATAAAGTGACCTCACAGAATGATTGAAGACCCCTTCCACCCCGCACATGGCATCTTTCAGCTGCTCCCATCGGGAAAGAGATACAGGAGTATCAGAACCAGCACCACCAGGTTGAGGAGCAGCTTCTTCCCCCAGTCAATGAGAATGCTGAAAGGCAATGAGAAAGGATTTCCTTATACTAATCATTTAAGACCCCCATATTCACGACACAATATTTACTTAATTCTTTGTTTATATAAATACTTGTCCTGCCTATGAATTTCCTGTCTGTATGTGTATTATGTCTGTGTGTCTGCGTATTCTGCACCGAGGATCAGAGAATGTGGGTTGTACTTGTGCATCAACTGATAACAAACTTGACTTGAACTAGAAATTGTAGGATTGCCCACCCTGCCCCACTATTGCCAGTTCCTGATCATTAATGCTTGCTCCATTCTGATTTAAGACCCAACTTTTGAGACCATTACATTACCTGACCCAACCATGGTTTGCTTCACCCACTTTGGACTGGCCCAGCATTTAAAGTAAAACCTATACTCATCCAAGGCCTTCTCCATTGTGCCCAAGACCTCAGCCATCAAATTTACAGGTGGCACACACTTGACCAAAATGATCACTAATACCACAGACATTCAATGTGAATCTGTAGATATTAAGGAATTTTCAACCCATTTTAAATTGGATATAAATTAGCTACAGGACATGTAACCGCAAACCATGGTAAATGAAGCGCAATACACAAATGTGCTTGAAAAATTCAGCAAGTCTTGCAGCATCTATAGGAAGCAAAATGTAACTAATGTTTCAGGCCTGAGTCCTTTGTCAAAGTATAAGCAAAAAGACAGGTGCTTTCATAAAAAGGTGGAGTGGGAGGGAGGAATGGAGAAAAGGGAAGAAGGTGTCACAACCAGCTTCCTATCTGCCCTATCCTTGTATTCCTATCTTCATGAGCACATTGCACGAAGAGTAATTCAGAAATTACTTCTTAATTGTGCATAAATTCCTCTGTTTACTCTGCAGTACCACATCCATTTATCCACCTATATCAGTAAAAATGCTCACCCTCTCGTTTGAGAATGTTCTGCAACTGCTTGGAGACATCATGACCCTGGCACCCGAGAAGCATCATACCACCCTAGAGTCACATTCACAGTCAGAATCTCCTGTCTATCCTTGTATCAAGTCACTTGTCACCACAACTCTCCTTGTCTATACTATCCCCTGCTTTGCATGAGAGTCAGATAAGGTGACACTGATCTGGCTGTTGATGTCATTTTCTCCTGAGAGTCTATTCCCTCACTAGTATCCAAAGCAGTAAATACTTTCTTAAGAGGGGAATAGCCCCTGAGGGCTCCTGCACTATCTGCATTCCATTTCTGGCAGTTACATGCCTATCTGATTGAAATTTTGATGTAACCACTTCCCTGAATATTCTGCCTATACCACTCTCTGCCTCCCGTGTGGTCCTCACTGCATCCAAATGCTATTACAACTGATCCACACAGGCTGAGAGGAGCTGCAGATGAACACACCTCCTGTAAGGAGGACTATCTGGGACACTAGATTTCTCCCTGATCTCTCACTTCTTGCAGGAGAATCACATCTTTTGAATTTTGGATATCTTTTTTAAATATCAAAAGAAGTTAAAGACTGCTAAAATAGCTGACAATTTGGGCGTTTGGAGAAAGCAGAAGCTTAGATGTTATCACCTGGGATTACACTCATTGAAATTCAGAAGAATGAGGGTAGATTTTCTAGATGTGATGTTGAGGCTTATAAGGCACAGGTGAGACCTCACAGAGTGTTGCAGAGCAGTTTTGGGCTCATCATTTAAGAATGGATGTGCTGACATTGGATACATTTTACTGGAAGTTCACAAGGAGAATTACAGGAATGAAAGGGTTATCAAGTGAGGAGTGTTTCAAACTTCTTGATTTGTACTCATTGGAATTTAGGAGAATGAGGGGGGATCACATCAAAACATTTCATATGTTGAAAGGCGTGGACAGTATAGATGTAAAAAAGTTCTTTCCCATGATAGTAGAGAGGGCAAAACTTCAGGTTTGAAGGGTGTCCATTCAGAAAAGAGATACAGAAGAACTTCTTCAGCCAGAGGGTGGTAATTTTGTGGAATCTGTTGCCACAGGGTGTTGTGGGGGTCAATGGGCAGTGATTGATAGGTTCTTAATTAGCCAGGGCATCAAAGATAAGTGGGGCTTAGTGGGAAAACGGATCAACTCATGATTAAATGATAGGGCAGACTCGATGGGCTGAATAGCCTGTTTCTGCTCCCATGTCTTAGAGTCTTTTATAAAATTAGGTAAAGAATATATAAGATATATGCAAGGAAGTTGTAAGTGAGACTAGGATGAGGGGGTATGCCTCATAATTCTGGGGAGGAGATTTAACACAGAGATATGGAGGAATTGCTTCTCCCTAAGAAAGCCAAATAGATGGTTTCATTAAATGTGGTTACATGGGGAACATATGGTTAGATTTGTTGCACTATGGGTAATTAAGGGGGGGGTTATGGGATAACGACAGGAAGGTGGAGCTGAAACCACAGCTAGATCAGCCATGATCTTATTAAATGATAGTAGCAGGGATTTATAGACATGTCTGCAAGGGAATGGGGTTGGGAACTGAAATGGGTGGTCACTGCTACTGCAGTGGACAAAGTCAAGGTGCTCAACGAAGCAATTACAGACCTGACGGCAATGACAGAGTGGCTATAATGGGCCTGATAACCTACTCCTGTTTCTATTTATGATTTTCTTACGTTCTCAGCACCGACCTACTCTCTACTTCACATTCCTTTTCCTAATGTAAGAGCCTGTCAGAAGCATCCCAAAGGGCAAGTCTTCATTTGCACAATTCTACCCAAATGTCACAACCCAATTCCTTGGAATAGAGACCAACAAGAATTCCTCCTTAGACACATGAACGACTGCAGATGCAAGTATTTGGAGCTAGTATCTGTTTCCCAAACATCATCTTTCCCTGGTTCACCAATTCTCCCTCTTTCCCCCGACTAATCCTCTCACACCCTATTTCTATTAAGCCAGCTCACTTTTCTCTACACTCTGTCTTAATGAAGGGCTTCAACCCAAAACGTTGACTATCATTTTTCTTCGACTGATGCTGCTCAACCTGCTGACTTCCTTCAGTAGGAATGTAAAGCTCCTGGCAGCCAAAGGCAGTGAACATGGACATGTGTGAACTAAATGCTTTGACTCCAGGAGTAGGGTCAGAATTGGGACAATCTGAATCCACGCCTCTGTTTGTCCAGCAAGGTTACATGGTCTGTTTTTAAAAACATTGCAAAATCTTTCAGCCAATTGCACCTTGACAAATCAGAGTAAGAATTGTTCGGAAAGCAGTTTAGTTGCCTACAGTACCTGTCTATCAGGTATAACTTTCTGAAAATGATGATAGCTGAAATCAATTTATGAAGCTGGAGAGCAGACTAGCAGTGTGAACCATTTGATAAGTGGCTTCTTTTAGATCACACAAGTAAATTGAGTGAAAGTTGAATAAAACTTCGTTCCTTTGAGAATCTACCGAATCATTAGAATTTGTCTGGATGTCAGAAAAAAAATAATTGCTGATATCAACATGTTTTTAATAGTTCACTGAGACATCCATTCCCTTTCAAAAATGAATCTTTTTTTCTTTATTGTTAAAGCTATCAAAGAAATATCAAGAAAGGCAGATGAATTAAGGGCATCGATAAACTATCGTAACTGGGATGTGGTAGCCATTATATAACCCAAGTGAAGAGCGGGCCGTGTGGGGGGGCAGGGCACATCCAGGGTGGATGTGCTCCAGGAGGGACAGAGGTGGGGATAGAATAGGAGGGAGTGTTGCATTATTGGTTATGGAGGATGTCACAGCAATAGTCAGAGGTGACATGATAGACTGGTTGGCTAGTAAAGCTATATGGTTGGAGGGGATGAACAAGAAAGTCATGATCACATTGTTGGGAGTCTACTACAGCCCCTTAAATAGTCAACAGGAATTAGTGCAGATTTCTGTCAGTTATAGGTTGTAGTTGTCCTAGTAGGGGATGTTAGATATTGACAGGGAAAATGTTTTTGAGATTTGTCAAGTATGTTCAGTAAAGTTTACTTCAGCAATGTGTAGCATATCTCACAAGGGAGTGGGCAACATTTGATCTAGTTTTGGGAAATTAGGAAGAACAAATTAATGAGGTGTTCGAGTGGACCAATAAGCATTGTTTAATTAGGTGCAAGATAGTTATGGAGAAAGAGAGGACAGGACCATGAGTTAAAATTGAGAATTGAGCAAGGCCAACTTTAAAGGTATAAGATAAGAACTAGCCCAAGTTAATTCGAACAGGTGGTTTGATGGAAGATGAACGAGGGGGAAACCTAGACATATTGAAAAGTATATTGACAGACCAGAATATGCATGTTCGTTTTAGAGTGAAGCATCAGATATGAAAGCAGAGGGAAGCTTAGATGATGAAAAAAATACAGGCTCTATTCTAGAGCAGGAAGGAAGAATGAGGTGGGTATGAGTAACTAGGATCAAGTGTATACCTGGAGGAGGTTCAAAAAATGATGTGTATTTAAAAGGGATATCGGGGCGGCGGTGGGGGGGGGGGGGGGGAATAGGGACAGAAGATAGTTCTGTCAGATATCATTAAGGATAATTCCAGAAAGATTTCATAGGTAAATGAAGGGAAAAAAGTTAACCAGAAAAAAAATGGGACCCTTCAGGAATTAATACGGTCAACTACAAGGCCCTCAATTAATATTTCTCCTCTGTGTTTACTGTGGAAAAAAACATTACTGGGGAACTTTGGGCAGTCAATTATTGTGGTGGTACACCACCGGCCTACTGCAGGGGGCAACCTCTATACCTGTAGGAGTGTAAGGGGGACAGGACAACTCCTGGCCGGCTGTCAATCAGTCGACCTGAATGGATCAAGCCACACCCGGTCGGGTGTCAATCACCCTCCAGGATATAAGCCTGCGCCGGCCTCCAAAGTCTCACTCAGAGTTACTGCAGCAACAGCCAGCCTGGCTCTGTGGAAAAGGCAAAGGAGGAAAAACCCAACACCCAACCCCAACCAACCAATTTTCCCCTGCAGCCGCTGCAACTGTGTCTGCCTGTCCCGCATCGAACTTGTCAGCCACAAACGAGCCTGCAGCTGATGTGGACTTTTACTCCCTCCATAAATCTTCATCCGCGAAGCCAAGCCAAAGAAAGAAAGCCTGATGTACAGTCTTTACCTTGTGTGTGTCTGGTTCTGTCCAACAGTGCACCACAATGATAAAGACTTGAGAACAGTTAACATTAGATATGAGTAGATGCTGAAGATCCTAATGCAGGTGAAAGTAGATAAATTTCCTCAGCCTGATCAGATATATCTGTGAACACCGTGGAAAGCTGGAAAGGAAATTGCAGGTGTCCTGGCTGAGATTTATGAGGCACCATTAAGTCCAGGGAAGATATCAGAAAACTGGAGGTTTTGACAGATCAGTGCTCCTATTCAAGAAGGGATGTAGAGAAGAGCCTGTAAGCTGCAGGCAAGCAGGCCTCACAACTGTGGTTGGGAGATTACAGAGAGTAAGTATTCTGAGGGAGAAAATATACATGCAATTCAATGGACAAGGCCTGATCAGGAATAGTCAACATGGTTTTTATACAGTAACTGGAAGGTTACAGCTCACAAATCCATAAAGGTTGATAAGGGCAGAGTTGTAGATGTATATGTGGACTTGAACAAGGAATGCAATCAGGTGGTAGGCTGCTCTGGAAGGTTAGATCATAAGGGATCCAAATAGCAAAATGGATAGAAAATGGCTTCATGGTCATGGTAGAAAGTTGTTTTTCAGACAGGAATCTTATGACTAGTGACATGACACATATTGTTGTTTGTTATCTATATCAATGATTTGGCTGAATACTAACATGACACAATTCGCAAGTTTGCAGATGACACTAAAGTGACTGGAGTAGCAGATAGTGAAGATGGGTGCCAAATATTGCAGCAGGGTCTTGATTGGTTTGGCAGGTGGGCAGAGGGATGGCTGATTAAATGTACTGTAAAAAAATGTGAGGTGCTTCATTTATAGGTGACTGTTTGGGATTTGGGGAGCATTGTGGAGCAGAGAGATCTAAGAGTACAGAAAGTACCTCGAATGTGGAGTAAAAGTTATATAGGGTGGTTAAAAAAGGCTTTCTAGCATATTGGTCTTCATCACTCAGAGCAATGAGTGCAGAAATTAGGAGGTCATGTTGCAGATGCAGAAGCCATCAAGATATTTAGAATATTGCATTCAGTTTTAGTCGCCATGCTACACAAAAGATGTTAAGTTGGAGGGAGTAAAAAGATTTCCAAGGATGTTGCCAGAATTTAGGGGGGGTGACCTATAGCAAGGCGTTGAGCAGGCCAGGGCTTTATTCCTTGGAGCACAGGAGGAATAAGGGGTAAGCTCATAGAAGTATACAAAATCATGGCAGAAATAGGTTGGGTGGATTTAGTTTTAAGGTGGGGGGGGGGGGGGGAGAGAGATTTAACAGGAACCTGAAAGGTAATGATTTTACACAGAGGGTGGTGAGGGTATGGGTATGGGCTGGCAGAGGAGTTGGTCCAGGCAGATACTATTGAAATATTTGAGAAAAATAATTTGATGGATACATTGATAGGAAGGGTTTAGAGGCGGATGGACCAAATGCAGGTAGGTGGGACACATGTGGGTGGGACATTTTGGGTGGCATAGGCACATTTGGCTGAAGGGCTTGTTTCCATGCTGTATGACTCCATGACTCTATGATGAAATAGGTTCAGAAGGAAATGGACTTCCTGTGAGGTTGATCATATTTGAGAATAAGGGTGGGGAATATTATGATGTAATTCTTTGCTGAAAGAAGCTTGTGAACCTGCTGGTTCAAGACTGATGTGCTTCAAGTTCGGAATGCATCATCTTGAAATATTGCTGTCACCACCATGGCAATTGAACATATTCCATCGCGAACAATTCACTGTACTAAGAGAAAAATTACTTGGAGAACTTTCAAATGGAAGAAGGAATTTCCTCAGAACTGTAAAACTCCTGTCCGCACATCTTAAAGTGAATCTATCACATTTGAGACAACAGTTGTCCCAAGCCACTCTGTTATTTCTTTTTTACCTCCAGTCTTGATGCTTGAAATGATCTTCCTATCTATCCATATATCTAAAATAATAGGCTCGAAGAAACAAATTTGCCAGCTTCATATCACCTTAATACTTTTTTTTGTGCACAGGAGCAACTTTGTTTCTCTCTGACTACCTCGCTATGTCAAAGGCAACCAGAATGTAATATACAAGATGAATTGAAGCCTATCATCGAGGTGCCAAGATGAAAAACTGACAGATCATAACAAAAAGAAAAATAGTTTCCATTTCTGGCTACTGTAAGTAAGAAGCTGGCAGTCAAGGGAGCTCCTGCACTGAAAAAAATGTACGTGATAAGCAGCCTTCAGAAAGAAGGTTTATAGTGTGAAAAATTTTAAAAATTTTAAAAAAAAGAAAGGCCTTATAAGGGTGGTCATGTGAGTAATCAATTAACATTCAAATGTAACTGCGTATTCATTACATTTGTAGTAAATTAAATAATTAGTCCTCCATTTAAGAGAACCATGATCAAATGATTATCCAACCAAACAGTGCTGTCTGCATTGCCAGACTTGACCTGAAGCACAACAGTTGTAAAGCAAGAAGAAATATCTTGTACCCTGATACATTTAACCCTTTCACAGAGGAGTCATTGTAATGATGTAGGAGTTCTCAGTGTGCAAAAGATTACTGAGACCCAAGGGTTGAAGAGCAATATTTTATCTTTGATTTATTTTTGTTCGGATAATTATGGAAAATTGTGCTCTCATTTTGTTAGAAATTCCTGCTGAGTTGCATCTGGTTCATGTGTGTTTCATTTGCAGCATGTCACGCAGGTGTGAAATTTTATAGTTTGAATCTGTAAATGAAGACAGGAGATAAAATAAAATAAATCCCAGCCATCTGGAGTGCTTTATTGAACCTAAAATTACTTTGCTCCAGTGAAAGAAAATGGAAGTACTCTTCTAGAATCCAAAAATTGACAAGAATTGTAGGCTTCCAAATATCTCCACAAAATCAAATCCCAATGCATGCTTTCTTGAAGTACAACTGATATATTAGCTTTGGTTCAGTTAGTGGCGTGATTCCTCTTGAGGCCATTGTGGGTGCAGGTCTGACACTCAATGCTGCAGTATGAGTGTGCAGTACTGTCAGAACACTGTGTTTCAGATGGATAGATTCGATAGATATAAAAGATTTCAGGTCTCTTTTTAAAAGGATTGTACTTTAGGTCTCCTTGGTGAGTTGGATGTGTCAACAAGTGATCAAACCTGAAAAATTCACATGAAAATTAGCAAATGGCTTTTTCTCCATTCTTTTACTTTTTTTCATGGATTTATGCAGTTATTTTCTGAAGGTTATTCTTGAATTATATCATCTCTTGTTCTTAAGTCTGTTTTCACTCATCGCTGAATCTGTCACTTGATATAGTTGTTCCCAAAGGATTGTAATAAAACCTTCTTTTATCAAAACCTTCTTCAACCAAGCTCAGAAAGCTTGCATTCTTCAGTCAGCCTCTGGAATTCTTAGGAATAATCATATCCAATGAGACAAGCACATTGATGCGATATCAAGAAAGCACTCCAATGCCTCTATATTCTTAGCCACTAGTCAGTTCAGTATGTTCCCCACAGCCCCCACCCCCCGCCCCCAATAACTTCTGCAGGGTACACCATCAAAAGGACACTTATTGAATGCTTCACAGTGCGGCATGGGACTTGCTGGCCTCAAAATCGGGGGCAACTACAGAAGGCGATGAATGCAGCTCAGGACAAAATGAAAACTTCCCTCCACTCAAAAGACTCCATTTACAACTCCCACTGCCTTCAAAAGGCAGGCAGCATCCTGAAAGACCTATCACACTCTTGGCACACTCTCTTCTCCCTCCTCCCATAGGGAGGAAGGCTAAAGAAGGTGGAAGTGTGGATCAACAAGCATAAAGACATTCTTCCTTGCAGCAATCAGATTCTGAAGAACCCTGAAGTGATTCTGGTGCTCTCATGCTGCTATTGTGAGGTCGTAATCCTAGCAAAGACAGCATGAGAGTATAATCCTCTACTCTGTATATTGTGTTCTTTTCATGGTTGTATGCAATGTTGGTGATAACTGATGGTTTGTTCGTAGAAGAATCCTTCTCACTATTTTGTGACAAATAAACTGAAGCATAAATATTAAATTTAATTGATTCCTTTTATCCCTGTCTTCAACATAGTAAATTTCTTAACTTCCTCTAAGTCTTACTTGTTTAAAACAGAACAAAGATAAACTGATGAGGAACTGTACTCAGAAGCTTCAACAATTCTGATCAGAAATACCATTTGAAACTGTGACCTACCTTTCTCCTTGAGATGCTGACTGATCACTATTCCAGGATCCTGGGAAAGGTGAAGCAAGCAGAGATACAAGCTCCCCTGATGCTCATCTAAAGAAAGATGTCAGATTATGGAATTATCTAAGATGATGGTGTACAGGCTGAGGAGTTCAGTTTATCCATCGTTTCTTTGTCCGAACATCAAATCAATTAATATTATTTTTATTTGAAAAGATCTATTATTAAATACAAAAAATGAAATGGTGTGAAGTATGAATACCACAACATGTAAAGATCCATTGATAAGGTTATTCCATTTGATCAGCTAAGGAAAGGCAGCAATAAAAATCATTGAAAGTAACAAAAGTTAAATATTTGGGTGAGTTAACTTTGCATATGATGACACTTTGCAGTGACCTAATTCAAGCATCTGAAATGATAACAGAGGTTGACAAAGCTGATAATGACTAATTGTTCATAAACCAGAAGGATACAAATGTATTTTTAAAAGACCAGAACATGAAGGGAAGTGAGGCAGAGATGTTTCATCCCAACGGTCATGCGAGAAGTTACTAAAGAATGCTACTGAAGCGGTAAGATAAATTGATTCAAGGCAATCAGAAGAGAGATTTTCTCCTTCAGTAGTCCCTGCACATACTAGGAGTACATATTGGGAAACGCCAATTCAAGCCCATAATTTTCTAGCCATTAATTTTAATGGATCAAAAATCATAAGGGAGATGGATGCAGTTTCTCAAATGCACAGAATGCATCACAAGTGTGAAAATGAAAACCTCCAAATGAATAGCTCTCTGGAGGGAAAAGCAAAATTGTAAAATGCATATAGAAGGTCGGTAGAAGGCCTTGATAAATTAGTATGTATAGATTTGCTGCTTTGGTCTGTTCCTAATTTTGAAGAGTGATTCTCTAAACCTGATCCAAGACATCAGGAATGGAGTACAAATTATTGGCTGGATAAGAAGGAAATATTAGAGGTGACACAATCTAAGTTCAATATTAACATTTTCTCTCAAGTTCATCAGGAGCATGAGCTGGTAAGTGGTTCATGTTTTGTCTTATTGGTTGTAAAATTGAAGCAAGGTTACTGAATAGTTAAAAAAAAACTGTATAAGTCACGAGTCTAGAACCCCATGGATGCCAAGGAACATGCAGTTTACAAAAAGCCGACAAAGGGACGTTTACAAGTAATACTGAAAACTCAAACATGCAGAGAGCTCGAAAACATTTGAAAGGTGCTGGGGTGAAATTAAAAAAATGAATTAGAAAGTTCATAGTGTGCATTGTAATATGTTGACAGATAAAATTAAGGAAAGCTTTTTATCTAAATATATACAGTAAAAACCTGGTATTCAGCACCTTTGAAAATTGGTAGATGCCTTCCTGATCATTGTGGGAGATTTCAATCAGGTGAATTTTCTGTTTGCTTGAGACTCACTCTTACAATGCCTAACTAATACAGCTGCATTAAGAATAAATAGTTTAAAAGACAAAAATACTATACTATCCTTAGACTGAACAAATTTTGCTATAAACCTTAAAGCATTTTAATTTATTTTCACTCACATTCTTTGAAAACACAACCATCATTGCATCTGCAGGCTCCCTTCACAGAACTGCCCAAAAGATGAACAATTAAAATCATAATTAAACCCTCTCCCGCAAGTTTATATAAAACCTTACATGATATACCAATGATATACTTAATGATATACCAATAAAGATAAAGACTTACTAAGCAGTGATAAGGAGACACTAAGAGCACTTCATCCTGGGTGATACCATTTATTCCAAAGCAACTTTATCCAAATTTTATTCAACTGTTGAACAAGATGGCGCCTTACAACAGCATCTCTTTGCCAGCAGCTCTGAAGGGAATAATCAAATATTCCTGTTCTGAACTTCTAAAAATCAAACACAAAGCCAGAAGCACAAAACCATACTTACCCGCTAATAAGGATGTCATTGGGAGATCTCGGAATCAGCAGTCTCCACCGGGCCATCGGACCTTTAACCAGCTGGTGCTCAAGCAAGTACAATAATAAAGATACCGGGGAGTTATAAACAGCCAGCGATCGGGCCATTTAAACTTTGCAGGAATCGCAAACAACAGATGCCCATTACATTTAAACTTTGCAAGTGATTTAAAGGGACGGAGCACAGACCATTTAAACACTGTGGGAACTACCAGCATCAGACCCACGGGCCAGGTAAAGAAGACCCAACCATATGGACACAGAAGGGGGCTACAGGACAAGCTGAGACGCTGGGACCCGAGGCTTCCACTCTCAACCATCCTCCTGGCCAATGTACAACCCTTGGAGAACAAACTTGATGATCCCCAAACCAGACTTCAACATCAGAGAATCATCAGTAGTTCATGATGTTCTTTACAGAAACATGGCTAAATGCGGATGTTCCATACATGGCAATGCAGCTCAAGGGCTACACCCTCCATCATGCTAACCAAACACCGGCGTCTGAAAAAACCAGGGGAAGCTGCGTTTATGCCATCACCAATTCATCGTGGTGATGTGACGGTCATATGACAGTCATATCCCAGTCTTGCTCCCCTGACCTGGAACATCTGACAATTAAGTGTCATCCATTCTGCTGAGGGAGCTCACTGTCATCATCCTGGTTGCAATGTACATTCTGCTCCAGGCTAATGTCAGGCTGGCACTGGAGAGACTGAGCCCTGTGATAAACAGCCACAAGGCAGCACATCCTGATGCCTTCCTGATCATTGTGGGAGATTTCAATCAGGGCAACCTGAAGAAGACTAACAAACTACCACCAACACATCACATGGAGAGACCAGGGGAACCAATACACTCGACCACTGCTACTCCACCATGAAGAGCGCATACCATGATCGCACTTCAGAAAGTCTGATCACCTGGCTGTACCTCTACTCCCGGCGTACAAGCAGAGACTGAAAGACCACAGCACTAGTGGTGAAGACAAGGTGTGGTCGAGGGAGGCAGAGATGCAACTACAGGACTGCTTTGAATCAGTGGACTGGAACATATTCAAGAACTCATCCAAAGACAAATTAATATGCACCAGGTGACACTGACTTCAAAACACCGAATTTCATGTCTTGAACATGGCAATAAAATTCTGATTCTAATTCTGTAACAGCTGCTACAAGCAAAGCATGACAAGGCATTCCATCAGCTGAATATTTGCTCCCATCTTCTCCAAATATTTATGTGTTACTTCAGAGAACATATATTTTAATGATTTGAAATGATTATATAATTTTTTATTTATTTCTTTTTTATTTTAATTTTTTTTAAATTTGTTTTCCTCAATCTTTTTTTTTTTTTGCCAGTTGCTTGATTTTGCCGGTTGCTTGAATTCCAGGGGTTTTACAGTAAAAGGAATGTGGATTAGGGTGAAGAATGGTCAGCAATCTAATCTTCAAAGTGGTGCAGCCATTCTGGACTGTCACAGACCAATGAGAATTTTACAATTGATATAATCTATATGGATTTCTGGCAAAGACTTTGGAAAACTTGCATATTGCAATTTCATCCTGCAGGTAAAACCTATAGGATCCAAGAAAAAGTGGCAAATTATGTTCAAATTTGGGTTATGAAAGAAATAAAAGACAATGAACAATGGATGTTTGAATCCCTGTAAGGACTGTGTGTAGCAGGATTCAGTACCAAGTTCCTTATGTTTTGTGATCTATATTAATGGCTTGGACTTGCCTTTACAGAATATGATTAAAGCATGGGGAAAAGTATTGAAGTAGATACATTTTGCAATGCATACACATAGATCTCTGAATGCAGCAGAACAGGTAGACAACGTGGTTAAAAAGGCACATGGGTTATCTGTCTTCAACGACCAAAGAGTAAGATAAAATTTAATTAAGGTATGCCACACGGTAACAGGCCCAAGACGCATAATTACACCCAATAAGCTCCAAACCTTGTACGTTTTGAAGGGAGGGAAAAGAGCACCTGGAGGAAATCCATGCAAACATGGGGAGAACATACAAACTCCTTACAGACAACGCCGGATTCGAACCTTGGTCACTGGTGCTGTAATAGCGTTGTGCAAACCATTACTCTAACCCTACAGGAAAGTCTTGTTGCAACTATATAAGACTCCAGTTAAGCCGCAGCTAGAAATTGTGAACTTTTCTGAACAGTATGGCAGCACAAGAGAGATTACAAAAAAGAGAGACAAATATACCAGCAGGGCTGGAGGATTACAATTAAAAGGCAAAGCTTAGTTTGGGATGTACTTCCTATAAATAAAGAAGATTAAGAGGTCCATACAGGAATCAAATGGAAGGGTCTACTTCTTTGATAGACAGAAAGATAATGATAGACAGTGGATTTAGATTAATTAGTGAAAAGATTAAAGAGTGGAAGAGGCCATTTTCACCCAAAGATTAGTAGACGCTGAAAAGTGGAAAGCATATAAACCTTCATCACATTTGAAATATATTTGTACAAATGCCGAAACCATAAAGTACAAGGCTCCTGATTAGGATCTGAGAAATATTATTAATCTAAATGGCTCCAATTTAAGCAAACCTGGACCCAATGGGCCAAGTTGCCTCCTTTTGGTAGCAAATTTCTTTGTTTCTATGATTCATGTGTTGCCAGCAATTTTCATTGCAGTCTCTCCCTGAAATCCTCCCCCATTTAAAATGTAGTGTACGATATTGGATCAGTTACCATAGTGGTGTCGGACTCTGGCTTTACCCTACCCTCAATGTAGTCTATGTGTCGTCTGAGTCCAGCGTGCTCGTTGAATGAAGTGATAGGAGAAGGTATTCGGTTCAACAATCAGTTTATTACACAGCACAAAAATAAAGCTTAACAGAGCTCTGGTTCAGTCGTTAGTTCATAGGTCACCTGCACAGTGAGCTATTCCCCAAGATTGACCTCTACTGTCCAGTCTCTACAATTTATATAGCTCAACCTTATCATACAGAACAAAAGTTGGCTTCCTTTGCTAGATCTCATTATCATACAGAACAAAAGTTGGCTTTCTTTGCTAGATTTCTTGCATAAGATTTATCACAAGTAATTTCCTGCTCTGCAGATATCTGGGGTATAGAGCTCCCATCTTAATCCTCAAGGCCAGAATATCCTGTTATTTTGATCAGAAATCAATTCATACCCCAGATATTTCTAATTATTTCTTTGTTCTCATTTGGCCATGTTCTTCTGTTCTACTCAACACCTCCTTCTGCCTTCTTACTGAGTTATTCCATTCTCTTTGTTTCTGACAGTCTCTGTCAGGATTCTCTTTGTTCTTGTCTGACCATCGGCTCCTGTGCTAATCAACACCTCCTTTTGCCTTAACCTTCCTACTAAATTGTTTCATACATATTCTCTCTTTTGTATTTTGGGAGCAGGCAATTCTAAACCTACTGTAATCAGCCAACTTTGCTACATACTGTGGCTGCCCCTTACTTACATTACTCTTTCCCTTCACCATGAGATAAATATTAAATTGTAACATAGTACTGGATTCATGTATACAAACTGAATAGTACATAAGCATATATTCTACATATTTTCTATGATTAATTAACCCCTATATTCCAACAGTCCCCCTTTTGGTCTCATGAGACCAACCACCAGTTAACTTATGGGACCAAGACCTCAGGAGTTTTTGCAAGGACCGGCATCTCCGACCCCTTGTTAAACTTAACCTCACAAACTTGGCCATTATGAACACACTTCAGTCCAGTGGGGGCCCCAGCACAGTGTTCAGGAACGTCAGTCCAATCCGCAAAGTACTGTTTCGGTTCGTTATGGGCCTCCCAGGCTGACCACAAATACTTTGTACAGTTGTTTCCTTCTCCAGATGCTTCAAGGGCTAGGAACAACATCACCCATAGTCCCCACATAGTGTCCATCACAGCCCCCGAAATTCTGTTGACTTCAGTATAGAAATATCACTTCAAATACTGAAATACAGTCACCATAATCCAATAGTCTCTTTAAAGGGACCCGTTCAAAAAGTTCTTAGTCCGTAGTTGCTTCACAGGTTCTCAGTCATCTCCGTTCGAATCTGTTCCAGTGTCCGTGTCGGTGGGTCCGTTGCTGTTCACTGACTCCAATGATACCACGTCTCGCCTTTTCCCTGTAGTCGAACCGCGTGGGACGTCCTCTCCACCACTCTGTAGGGTCCTGTCCACCTGGGCTCCGACCACTTTCTCTTGATGGCCTTTAGCAGAACCTACTCCACGACTGATGGTATCGGTGTTTCCCCTTTTCTGTTGGGACTTGTGACCTGTTGTGGAAAATCTGACACCAGAGCCATTAGTGTATCATAATAAAGCTTGCATCCCATTGAACTTACCTTATTCTTCGTAGTCTGAATTCCGGCTGTGAACACATCTACTGCTACTAAGAGGTATCGATAGCCACTTACCCTCTCAATCATGTCCATATAATCAAGTACAATTTCCTGCCCTGGTAACTTAGGTAATGGGAACTGTCCTTCATGTGGCTTTACAGTCGCCTTGACATTGAAAGTTATACATACCTCACACTCTCTAATATGGTTCTCCACCATCACCGGCAGGAAGGGGTGCCACCAATGTATCAAATACCTTATCATCTGCTTCTTTCCACAGTGTGTTAGCCCATGCGCCTCCTCGAGGAAGGGTTTCATGAGTCCAGATGGTAAAACTGGCCTCTCGTCTATCGATCTCCATAGTCCTTGATCCTCGGTTGCCCCCCTTTCCTCCCATACCATCCTTTCCTGAGGTGATGCCTTTGCTTGTTCCTGTATTATTACTTCTACCCTACACGGTGGTAATAAGTCATGTGCTGTTCTGTCAGCCTGTATCATAATAAACTGAGGGCCGTATCCTGCTGCCCTTTTAGCGGCCATGTCCACTTCCTGATTTCCCCGAGCCACCATTGTATCTGTTCTATCATGTCCTTTACATTTAAGAACTGCTAATGCCCTTGGTTTCAGGAGGGCCTCAGCCAGTTTCCTAACGTCCTTCTCGTGTTTAATTGGGGTCATTGCTCCTGTTAAAAACCCACTTCTAATCCATTGACTAAGCTCAACCTGTATTGTCCCTACCACATATGCCGAGTCTGTATATATATTGACCTCCTTCCCTTCTGCCCATTCTAATGCTGCTATCATTCCCTGTAGTTCTGCGAGTTGTGCTGATTCCTTTCCTCTCACTGTCCCTGTAATGATTTCTTCAAATCCTCCTGTAGTTTTTTGTACCACCGCATAGGCAGCTTTCAATCCATCTGTGGGGTGTCTGTAACAACACCCATCTGTAAACAAGGTTTCATCTGGTTCTCTTAAGGGTGTAGCCTGTAAGTCAGGTCTTATTTTAATATTCTTTACTACCCTCTTCTCACAACAGTGTGGTTCTCCCTCTCCCATATTGTCTGCCATGTTAATGCCTTCATGGGTAAACGTAACATTTGGAGCATTCAGGATCTTTTCTAGTCTCGTCTGACTTAGCGAAGTCATTGTAAATGCTGTCGAGCTCACAAATGCTACAATACTATGTGTTGTTAATACCGTCAGGCCATGTCCCATCACTATGTGTGCCACCTTTTGTAGAATCTTTGCTACCCCCGCTGCATGTCTCGTACATAGTGGGTGTCTGTCTTCTGTTGGATCCAGTGTGATACTCACATACATGAGCACACATCTTCCACCCCCTTTTTTCTGAAAAAGAACACCATTAATTGTGTGTGCTTTTTCAGAAACATCCAAAAAGAAAGGTTGTTTATAATTTGGAATCGCCAAATCTATAGCTGTTGTAAGAGCTTGCTTCAGTAGAATAAAACTCATCTCAGCCTGTGCAGTCCAATCAAGTGTAGCTCCCAGGTTCCTCATCCCCTGCTCATTCACTAAAGTTCGCAGTGGATGTGTCAACTCACCATACGATGGGATAAACTGCCTACTATAACCTGTCAAACCCAAAAACGAAAGCATTTCCTTAACTGTCTTTGGTTTTGGATGATGTAGTATCATTGTTCGATGTGCAGGGGAAATCCCTGTGCCTTTTGCTGAGACCATTCTACCTAAAAAGGAGACCACTTGTCTACAAAATTGCAACTTTAAATGAGAGACTTTAAAACCTGCCTTGAACAGCTGCACTAGCAGGAGTTTTGTGGCCTCCAAACAGGAGACATGCTCAGGTGCTGCCAATAAGATATCATCTACATACTGGATCAGAACTACCCCACATGGCAGTACTAGTGCCCCCAGCTGTTCTTTCAAAACCTGATTGAAAATCCCTGGGGATAAGATAAAGCCCTGCGGGAGTCGAGTATAATGTAACTTTATACCTCTATACGTAAAGGAAAACACATCTCTAAACTGTTCTGCCAGCGGCAAACAAAATAAAGCATTCGCTAAATCTATACAAGAGAACCACTTGTGGTCTGGAGTTAAAGCAGTCATGGCGGTATATGGGTTCGGTACTGGAACTGTGGGTGTTCGCACAATACCATTAATGCGCCTTAAGTCATGGGCCATCCGATATTTGCCCGTGTCCTGTTTCAGAACAGGTAAGATGGGTGTATTCCAACTTGAACACGAATGTTCCAACACCCCTGAATACATAAGGCCATCAATGGTATCTGCCAAACCTTCCTCAGCTTCAGGTTTGTGGGGATACTGCATCTGCCAAATTGGGGTGTAATCTGACAGTTCGAAGGTTATGGGATCAACCTGCTGACAAAAACCCACATCTGCTGATTCCACTGACCATAGGTTCTCAGGGAGAGAATCTAGCATAGGGGCCGCCGAGTCAGGGTGATCCATCTTCTCTCTACCATGAAAGCGTTCAATCTGTCTATGCTCAAGGAGGACTCGATCATATGTCGGGGACAAAATCCTGTATGCCTGACCAGATGAGGAGAACTGCACTGTCGGTATTTGGGTATCAGACCAGTCACTCAAGGACATCAAGTTCTGACACATCGGTCTCAAATCTTTTGACTGGTGATTAGTGCCAATTGCAAGAGTGACATGAGGAATGGCCTCACCTGCCATCTCATACCATTCCAGCTGTTCAGATGTCAGTGCTACCGTAGCAGCCACTTCCTCCTTTCCTACCACTATGTAGTCCGAATTAATTTCCCATAGCATGCCTTCTACCTCTGCATAAAAGGCATGCTGATACATTTCATCCCCATCTCTATCGTAAAAGAGGGTAACATGGAGGGGGTCCGAGGGAGGGGAATATGGGTGGAACGTCTGGATCCACGGCTTCCATTGATTATAAAGCTTTAGCAGCCCTCCCTTCTGTGGGTCCTCTGGTTCCAGCAGGCCCAAGTAAATGTCGGCCCATAGTCCCTCAGACGTGGATCCTCCAGCGGCTGACATCAACATCTGAGAACTGGAACAAAGCGTAGTTAATGAACAGTTCATTGAATATCCATTTGGAAAGGTGACCTTTAATCCACTAGGTCTGCAAAGGATCGATGCTCCACACCTGACCAGCAGATCTCTGCCCAAAAGATTAGTAGGGCACATTGCCGACAGAATATATTGATGTGCAAAAGTCTGTCCTGCCACAGAAGTGACTAGTGGTGTAGAAAACGGCAGATTTTCTGGTGTACCCAAGAACCCTATCAACTGGACGCTAGAGGATGACTTTTTAGATTGAAACTCAGCGCCAGTAAGTGTTGAAAATCTGGCACACTTTAATCTGCAGGAAGGGGTCTGCCAACCTAACCTGCTTTTGGGTGCTCGGGCCCCGTCACTGTGGGTAACATTGCTCCTCCTCCGTCAGCAGTGGGAATTGTCTCGTCGGAGCTAGAGCCGCATGGGGTGCGTACCGGGGGGTGGCACTGACTATCTCTGGGGCTGGACCCAAGGCTCATATTGTGGTGGTCCATATCCCGTTCCCCCAGTGTCCTGAAGACCCCATGCTAGGGGGCACTCTCTCTTCCAGTGTCCTGGTTGACCACATCCAAAACATACGCTGGCTGCACTTGTGGAACACCCCGACCTCTCCCTCTTACTCGGAATCCCCCCATTGGACCTCCAGTCCTGCCCCCATAGGTGGGACCCGGTGCCCAATTTGGGGCTGGGTGCCAATTCATATTATTCCCTTGTGGTGGCTGCTGAATCATATGGTTCGCACCCTTTGAGGGATTCTTTTTTGCTTCATTTGCCTTTTTCCTAGCCTCTTCCAATTGAAGCTTAAGGAGTTGCACTTGTGCAGACTCCATAATTTGTTTGTCCTCCTTTTGCTTAGCCCTATAACGCTTCATGTGATGGGCCAAATGATTTTCCCATTGCTCAGTCGAGCAACCAGGAATATCAGGGTTATTCTCTAACGCCTCCCTGACTACAGCTGGCAGCCCGCTCGTTACTGCAGACTTAAATAGTGTAGTCTGCAAGGGTTCTGTGGCTGGGTGTACTCCTGCTTTTTCCGTCCAACTCTCCTTATACTGACTCAAAAAGGTCAAGATCTCCTCATCCTCAGACTCCTTTTTGATAGGGGATGCCTTTTTAGTAGCATGCTGAAGGTTCGCTTCCACAGCCATACAAGCCAATGTCATATTATGTAAATCTGCCCTTCTCTGTTCCTTCGCTTCCTTCTGCTGTTTAAGCCTTCTTCTATTCCATATAGATCCTTGTCCCTTTGCCTCATGTTCCTGTACCTCCTTTGCCGCTTCCCTCTCGGCTTCTCCCAAGTACATTACAAGCCGGATCTTTTCAAACCCTAGCGGTACCTTCCCCTGACTCTGCAGCTCTTTCCATATCTGTTCGTACCGTTTCATAGCCTGTACCTCCTCTCCCTTCGGTAATCCTCCCAGTAATTGATTCCTTGTTCTTTCCCACTGTCGGTTTACAGATGGGGGAACCCATCTGTCTTCCCCGAACTTTTGCCATACATTCCCCAATTACTCCTTCCATCTTACATTCCGATTTTTAATCCTTCAGACTTCGTACTTCAATGGGTCTCTCCCCTGGTAGGATTTTGCCACCCTGCAATCTACGTCGACCCTTCACACGTTATTATAAACACCAGTGGCACACTGTACACAATCCTTAAACAAATACTTATTATAAACTATTATGATACACTACACGATTCTTAAACAGATACTTATTATACACTATTATGATACACTATTCTTAACCAAATACTTATACACTATAGAAACAAATAACTATAAGACAATACACCTTATTCTATTTGGCCACGTGTCTAAACCTATATCTCGAGATCGCTATGAGGGGACTCTAACCCCGTTCTACTAGGGGGACTCTAACCCCCTTTTTCTACAGGGGACTCTAACCCCGTTCTACTAGGGGGACTCTAACCCCTTTTTCTTGCAGGGGACTCTAACCCCCGCTTCTTACAGGGGACTCTAACCCCAGTTCCTTACAGGGGACTCTAACCCCCGTTTCTTGCAGGGGACTCTAACCCCCGCTTCTTACAGGGGCCTCTAACCCCTGAAGCTTTATTCTTTGGCGTTAACTAGGACTTTTCCAGAGTAGTGACAACACACAATTTTATCGTTGCCAATAGCAGAACTTTGTTTAAACAGGCGTCTGCTTACCTCCTTTTGTTGAATGGCCACTTGTTGTTATCACCACACCACAATCGACCGGTGTTTCATATCTTTTTCTTCCGTCACTTCTCCATCTTCATCACGTCGGGATCACCAGATTGTTGGACTCTGGCTTTACCCTACCCTCAATGTAGTCTATGTGTTGTCTGAGTCCAGCGTGCTCGTTGAATGAAGTGATAGGAGAAGGTATTCGGTTCAACAATCAGTTTATTACACAGCACAAGAATAAAGCTTAACAGAGCTCTGGTTCAGTCGTTAGTTCATAGGTCACCAGCACAGTAAGCTATTCCCCAAGACTGACCTCTACTGTCCAGTCTCTACAATTTATATAGCTCAACCTTATCATACAGAACAAAAGTTGGCTTCCTTTGCTAGATCTCATTATCATACAGAACAAAAGTTGGCTTTCTTTGCTAGATTTCTTGCATAAGATTTATCACAAGTAATTTCCTGCTCTGCAGATATCTGGGGTATAGAGCTCCCATCTTAATCCTCAAGGCCAGAATATCCTGTTATTTTGATCAGAAATCAATTCATACCCCAGATATTTCTAATTATTTCTTTGTTCTCATTTGGCCATGTTCTTCTGTTCTACTCAACACCTCCTTCTGCCTTCTTACTGAGTTATTCCATTCTCTTTGTTTCTGACAGTCCCTGTCAGGATTCTCTTTGTTCTTGTCTGACCATCGGCTCCTGTGCTAATCAACACCTCCTTTTGCCTTAACCTTCCTACTAAATTGTTTCATACATATTCTCTCTTTTGTATTTTGGGAGCAGGCAATTCTAAACCTACTGTAATCAGCCAACTTTGCTACATAATGTGGCTGCCCCTTACTTACATTACTCTTTCCCTTTACCATGAGATAAATATTAAATTGTTACATAGTACTGGATTCATGTATACAAAATGAATAGTACATAAGCATATATTCTACATATTTTCTATGATTAATTAACCCCTATATTCCAACAGTGGCTACTACAATGCTTTTACACCACCAGCGATCAGAGTTTGAAACTGGTATTGTGTGTATGGGGTCTGTACATTCTCCTCATGTCTGTATGGATTTCCTCCAGGTGCGCTGGTTTCCTTGCACCCTTCAAAATGTATGGGAGTTGTAGATTAATTGGAGCATTTGGGCGTCATGGGCTCTAGAGCCTGCTTCAGTGCTGTAGGTCTAAATAACTAAAAAAATGTAAATGGAATTTTGTGAAGCAACTGGAATGACCCTCTCCGATCGGCCCTCTCCGTAACTATTCTGTTGCGATGCTGTATGTTTAAAATAATTAATTAATTAATTTTTTCGATCCAGTTGTTAATATGATTCAAGATCTTATTCTGAAGCTGGTTCTTCGAGGCTGTGATTCCCTTGTCTGATGGGAATAAAAGATCCTATGAGATAGAGAACAAAGGAGCCAGAGAGCTCTTCCCTGCACCACTGAATTCATAGACATCTTTAGCAATTTGATCCATGCAAATCAGCTGCAATGTTTCCAACAAAGCAATGACGTTGTTACCCTTCCAATGCCCTTCCATCATAGTAAAAGTGTTTTGCGATAAGCAGAAAATTGTGAAAGAAGCAATTTAAATGGCTTCACCCTCTTCATTTATTAACAAAGATGCCTAATCAGGAGCCTTGTACTTTATGGTTTTGGCATTTGTACAAATATATTTCAAATGTGATGAAGGTTTATATGCTTTCCACTTTTCAGCGTTTACCGAGGTAAAACAACACAAAAGGCATCACAAGAGGTTAGTGCAACACTTACCGTACCAGCAATTGGAACTGTGGTTCGAATCCTGCGCTGTCTGTAAGGAGTTTGTACATTCTCCCCGTGTCTGCATGGGTTTCCTCCGGGGACCTTGGTTTCCTCCCACCGTTTGAAACATACCAGGGTTGGCATGGGCTCGTGGGCTGGGATGGCATGTTCCTGTGCTGTAAGTCTAAACTTGAAATTTAAAAAATTAA
Source organism: Narcine bancroftii (assembly GCF_036971445.1). NCBI lineage: Eukaryota > Metazoa > Chordata > Chondrichthyes > Torpediniformes > Narcinidae > Narcine > Narcine bancroftii. The sequence continues at coordinate 55,038,637 of NC_091471.1, read as the reverse complement.
ATTTAAAATTTCAAAATATAAAATTTAACACAAAATGGTATTGAGGTAGAATATATTCTCCACCATAGGAGAATATATGGAAAACCTGGAAGAAAAGTTCATCAGTGGCATGCAGCTTCTGAGAGCAGACTTTCTCAGTGGAACCCATACTGAATAATGTCTTCGAAGAAGGAGTGGTGTACAATGCAGTCATAAATTTCAAATGATACAGTGAAGCAGGCAATCATCATGTAATCCTTCAAATGCTGGGCCACAAAAACAAGTTATATTGCTGAAGTATTTCTTACTCATTGGTTACACTATATATGCAATATTAAATCCAAGTGACTTTGTTCCAAACAATGATAAGAATATAGCATCATAACGGCCTTATGTATAAACTTCATTGACAGATGGACATGAAAAGTGATTATGACCCTTTAAGATCATGGCCAGAGACTTTTTTGACATGGAAAAAATAGATTAAGAGCATTAGTCATGGATTGCAATATCCATATACAATAGGGCATGTTTTTTTTCCCCCTTCTCTTTCATCAAAATGAAAGGTGTCAATATTGGGGAAAGAATATACATCCATTCTGAAGATTGACATTCTACATGCAATAATCCAGATAGTCCTTATAAGAGAATTCAGTATTTGTTTAATGTATTTCCTTACCTTTGATTTGCTGTGAAAAATGCAGAAATATCACACAGGAATGTCAAACACAAAGGGAAGCTTCCTTCTGCTTTGTGTGTGATAAAGATTTGATTAACTCTGCAAAAAATCAGCATTTAGACAATAAGACCAAAACCAAGGCTGCATAAACACAAAGGTGCCTGATATATCTTAAAAACAAAACCTGGAAACATCACCTTAAATATGTAAAGACCAACACTTCAATGAGATTAACTGTTCAATGATATTAACTGTTAACATGATTAACTGGTTGACATAATTAATTTAAATTCCTCGGGGGGGGGGGGGGAAAATGCAAAGATAGAAATGAGAAACAAGAACAATCCACCTCAAAACAACCTGTGTAAGAAACTTGTGAAAAATGCAAGGCCAAAAAAACTATATAAGGTGTGCCAAAATTATGTATACTTTGATTAAGACTCAGTGCAAGGAATGAGTGAAACTGCCTACTCTTCTTTGTACCCCTTGGTCCCATAGCAAAATACAATAAAACTGGTTGTTAGCTCCATAGGGGTTTTTTCTGTTACAGTGCGTGCTGACTATTACATATGAATATTGTACCAATTGGTCCAAGTCACAGGACCACAGAGAAGCAAGCAGGGAGGGTAGGACTCAGGTCCTGTTTCATAGAACACAACTGCCTGTTTCCAGAAGAGACGGGAGAAAAAGGTGGGGAAGAAGACCCCCGAAGCCTATGAACCAAAGGAATGACTGAAACTATGAGAGGAGGGATTACGGCCCGCCACCTAACTGCTCTACTGATAACTGTTTCAAGTTTTGGGGGAGAGGACACTGACAAAAGGATTGTCTCACTAGGGATGCTTTTGATGATACTGCGTGAGGCAGGCAAATACCCTTTACCTCTTAGAACCCTTTCCGACAAGATCCACCTCGCCCCGTGTTCCCCCTAGTGCAAAAGGAGAAAGCAAGCTGATCATGGAAATGAAAGTACAGGGAATCCCAATTCCATTTTTGATTGATACAGGGGCAACTCTTTCAATCCTGGATCAGGAGCTTGTGGAACGAAATGGGTTCCTGGTGTTTGACCAAACGTCTGCCTTTCTGGGCTAGAGGGATGTATCCAAGAATTTCCCTCCACAAACCCCTTGAATATAGAATACGGAAGCATGATATACCGCCTTTCCTTCTCCAATACCTGCAGTCTGGGATGCATCCTGGCTGGCCAAGCCTTGTTAATGGGAATAAAATTGGAAATCATTTGCACAGTCAAAAGGGTCGACATTAACAAACATGTTAAGTTCAGAATGGTTCCCCTGTGGTTAATGGCTCCCCAGAGGAGGTCAGTGGACTTCCTACCATCATCCATTTTTCTTGATATCCCCAACCCCCATGTTACGCTCTGCTACAATCCGTTAGGATAATTAGGAATGAAGTAGGGGCATAGCCAGATTTTAAAGTTGGGGAAGTGAGCACATAAAAAAGGCATAATGACACAGACCAGATGGTGAGTCAGTGGTTGAATGGTGGGCACACTGATTTTTTGGTGTCATCGGACAGGGATGGGGGGGTGGGGTTTGGAGGGAGCCGGGTGGTGGCAGTGGTAGACTGGAGAGGAAGGGGATTGGGGGCAGGGGGGGCGGTGACAACATTGGACTGGGGAGGGTGGGGTGGCAGTAGTGGCAGACTGGGGGGGGGTCGTCAGCAGCAGCAGACGAGGGGTGGAGGCAGTTTAGTCCACCCCCATGTGACTATAGAAGTAAATGAGGGCAATAAGGCTAGGAGCTGGAGTTCCACACACAGACAAGCTGATTTAACTTCTGGTGAAACCCAGATCTTTCTGCAAGGGACTGTTGAATTGTAGCCCCAGGTGATGAGAATCCGAGGAACCATCACCTGACATCAAGTATCCTCAAATGGTGAAATTACAGAACAACTATGGTCTGCCTCTCCATACAAGGTAGGAAAGACAAATTGTGTTTCAGTTGCGGTGGCTTTTAAACCTTCGGTACAGTTGCCATTTATACCCCAATACCCACCATGGCCGGAGGCAAAGGAAGGAATTTGGCTATTAATTCAGTCCCTGTTGGCCCTTGGGATTTTAGTCCCTTGCCGATCATCTTGCACACACCTATATTCCCTGTTCTTAAGCCAGAGAGGACTGATTGACTTTCAGTTCAGGACTTGCGTGCCGTAAATGTGGTGGGACACATGCATCCAATTGTCCCAAACCCTGTCACAATGTTAAGTGTGGTTCCGGTGAATGCTGTCATCTTTACAATGGTAGATTTACAACATGCCTTCTTCGCAGTTCCACTGCATCTGGACAGTCAATATCTTTTTGCATTCTCTTACGAGGGACAACAGTATACCTTATCTTCCCAAATATTACAACAACAGCTGGGAGAATTGACTTTCCCCAGGGATCCACCATAATACAATATGTTGGCAACTTACTGGAGGCTAGCCCTGAAGATGAGGAAAACCAAGAAGACACAGTCGCTCTGTTTAATCCACTCTACAACTGGGGATACGTGATCCCTAAACACAAGGTAACAGCGACAGCGGGAGGTTAAATTCCTCAGGATCACTCCGAGTGCCATGGATAGGTGACTGACACTCTCTCGCCTGTAGCTCATTTCAAGGTTCAAGCGCCCGCAGACCCCAAAACAAATGCATGCCTTTTTGGAGTTGGTAAACTTCTGCTGACAATGGATACCCAACATTGCCCTCCATACCAAAGATTTATCTCCCTTAGCCTCACCAAATCCCCTATATCATTTGATTTTTACACCCAAACAGGAGATTTCCTTTTTGTTTAAATGGCACCCCTGACTTCAGCATTGGCTGCAGGATGCCCAAAGTATAACAATCAAGGAAGGATGTGCCATGGTGATCCTAATTCAGTACCATGGGGATGTCAGGTGATTGGTGGCATACTTTTCAGTGAAATTTGACCCAGAAGCCCAGGGACTGCTGCCATTTACACAGATACTCCCAGTCTTCCATGCCATTATGACGGCCACCGCCAATACCACTCTTTGCCAGTCAGTTCAGGTTTACACTCAGTACTTCATCACTATCCTACTGCTGTCCGAACAGATGCACTACCTTACCCAGGCCAGTTTGAGCCGTTATGAGATTTCACTTCTATCTAAGCCCTACTTGATTTTCCACCGTTGTACCACAATCAAACCACCAGCTTTCCCCACCCATTCCCCAACCGAACAAGACAAGTCCAGACCATAATTGTCTACACGGAACAAGCTGGTTTCAGAAGGAAGCACAGGACACCTCTCTGCTGGGAGCTGAAACTTGGTTTGTAGACAGATCTGCCTAAGTGGATGAATTTGGCTAGAAGAAGTCGGGGTATGCTATCACTAAAGGTACATCCAAGGTCATTTACATAGCAGCCTTTCAAGCACCCACCTCTGCCGAACAGGCAGAGTTATTTGCATTAGCCCATTCATGAATTCTCATACAAGGTCAGTCTCTGAATATTTACACAGACTCCTGAAATGCCTTTGGGGTGCCGCAAGACTTTAGGGACTTATTGCATCACAGGGGGTACCTGACATCCACAGGGACCCCGATAAAAATTCCCTTTTGTACAGAATCTTATGCAGGCAATTTCCCTTCCCACATCCCTGGCTGTCATTAAATGTGATGCCCACACAAATGGTACTTATCCCATCACCCTCAGGAATGCCTTTACAGATAAGCTAGCAAAGGTGCTAGAAGACAACATCTCCTCATTTCCCCAGTGGAGGCACACAAAATGGTAAATAGATTGGCTATGCCTGACAGAGGGACACCTCTGCTCCACAACTTTCTGAATGGAAATGACAGGAGTGTGCCATCAATGGTGCTATAGGTCTTTGGCTCAACCGTCTCAACCAAGTATATACACCTGATACGTTCCTACCGTTACTCCTCACCCATATTCATTCAATGACACATTCAAGTAAGGAGGGAATGATAAAAATGGCCAAGCAAACATGGTGACACCAAAAATTTCACCTAGAAGCCCTGAAACAGGTATCAGAATGTAGAAGAAACAATCCCAGAATGGAATTGCAATGCTCAAAGGGAGTAGTACAAATGCCATAAAGTCAGTTACAGAGCATACAGATTGACTTTGTTGAGTTACCTATCGTCCAATGTTATAAATATTGTTTAGTAATAATAGATATTTTCAACAGATAGATGGAAGCTATACCCACAGCAAACACAACAGCAGAAACAACAGTGGGGATAATACTGCAAGAATTAATCCCTAGATTTGGATAACTAATTACCATGAGTTATGACAATGGGCTGTATTTTATAGCTAAGATAAAGAAATATGCCAACTTTTTGGAATTAGGCAGCAATTTCACTTGTGTCCTTCACCCACAGGCGGCAGGGGTGATGGAATGAGCCAACGGAACATTAAAAATGAAGCTTGCTAAATTGACTGAGGAAATGAGATTGAAATGGGTGAAAGTCTTGCCATTGGCATTGCTTGACATGAGGATAACTCCTCACTCAGCTACAGGACTAACACCAGCAAAGATAATATATGGTTATCCCTTGTGCATCCCATGGTGGGGGGGGGGGGGGGGGGGGGAGGGGGCAGAGAAAAACGTGGAGGTTGCTCTTGATCTACATGCCTTAAGTGAGAGGATGATTGAGTAGGTACAGAAACTGACTGATTTCTTATCAGCTTTACATTTGCAGATCATGGAAATGCAGAAACTGGCCAGGGGACTAAGTGCTAATTTGGAACAGGGAACACAAGAAATTGGGCCCGAGGTGGAAAGGACAGGTCCAAGTTCAACTCCCCACCCCTACGGCGATGAAGATCGAGGGATTCACTACACTGACTGTAAACGTCAAAGCAAAATTGAATAGACTAAACATCAGGTTAAACCTTCTGTTTTTAGTCTCTCTTTCCTTGGGATGGTACAACCATCAAAATGCAGAGAGCACAATTGTTAATATAAATTATAAAACCTACGATGACCTTCAGAATTTGACCCCCACAGGATCCCACCCCTGAAACAACCACCATATCCCCTCTAGAGAAAGAAGAAAAGAACATTTTCCTCTCTTTGTGTTTGCATTATGCTAAGATAGTAAATAGGAAACAATATTAGGTGTGTGCTGAGGTCTCACTGCATAATCCCGATATTGGTAGTCCCACTTAATGAAAGTGACTTACTTTTTGCTTGGGCTTTATCAAATTACACACAAAGGAGTAAGGCATGCAATTGCCAGAGGACAGAGAATGATTGTACTGTCAGTGCTTTGAGGCATGGTATCTTAGATCCTTTATAGACTATATGCCATAAAATTAAACATGCCCACTGGCCATACATGCGGGTGCCTAGGGTTTCAAGCGATAGAAAAATGGTTGCTGTGTGTTACTGTAACTCCCAGGAGAACGATGATATTAACTTCTTGGGAAACAGTAGCTGCCCACGAGTGAGCATGTTACCCCAGCTGGTGAACAGAACCTATTGGGTGTGTGGCGGTCGAGCCTACACCTGGTTCCCTGGGGAAACAGCCAACTGAAGGGATGACCAACCTGGCCATAAGCAATGGACCGGCTGTTGCTATTTGACTTACATAGTTCCCCATTTGTGGATCTTATGCCAATTCCGACACCATGCCCATTTGGATAAACAGGAAAGAGCTATTTCAGAGAGCAAGAGGTTTTGGATGAACAACTAGAAATTTGCGAGACATAATTAATTTAGTGGCCACCCTTGAGCAGTTAGCAAACAGCACTGCCCTTTCCCTAACAAATAAGCGCACATGTATGTAATGTGTGTGTCAATTCAGAAAAGTTCTTTGATTCTCACTCCAATCTCATTTTTCATTCCTCCAAGTTCACTGGTTGCAGGCAATTTTTATACTGTGCACAGAATTTAACATTTATAAAGTTCACCAGGCTTTGGTGCTTGAAAGGGAAATGGTTACTCTCAGGAAGGTTCTTGTCGGTTTTCAGAGAGAGATTTGTTGACCCAGGACATCCACAACTGATGTACTTCCATCAGCCGCTTCAGTGTCTTGCTGATGAAACTTGCCCCTTCAGGGTTCTCCAGATAATAACCTCTTTCCTTCAGGTCACCACAGAGTTCAGAGTTCCTTTTTGATTCTCTTATTCCAAGTGAAACATTAGACAGCCAATCCTCTCCTCTTGCATGAACCACAAGGACTTTGACCAGGCCATCTTCCAAATGGGGTTTTCCACATGCTTGCCAGCTTGTCCTGTTCCAGTTCCAGCTGCTGTTGCTGGCTGTAACACTGTAGAAGTGATCTCTGTCTCTCTCTGTCTCTCTCTTTCTCACAAAGTCTGTTTGACACTCTCTGCTTGCAAAACTGCAGGACCGTCTCAGAACAGCAAGCTCTTCTCCAGTCAGAAGGTGGCTCCGACATGCTCTTTCATCTGTTGCCTTTTTGTAAACAACAAACAATTCATGAAGTCTCTTGGGCACTCTCCAAAGCTCTTGCAAAGACTGTATGACCCGACATGTCTAGCATGAAGCAGAGCTCCAGTATTTTAAATAAGATCTGTTTTAAAGTGTTTGTATGTGACATACTCTAACAAACCTTTCCCAATTTATTTCCCAAAAATGTATCTATATACTCTGTCACCCTATAACCAGATAATATACAAATGGCAAAATTGCATACTATAATTGGTTATCATGAAACAATAAAAGGTGGGAATGTAAAGAATGCAGTCATATCACACAGAAATGTCAAACACTGAGGGAAGCTTCCTCTGCTTTGTGTGTGATAAAGATTTGATTAACCCTGCAGATATATAATTAGCATTAGACAATAAGACCAAAACCAAGGCTACATAAATTCAAAGGTACCTGATATATCTTAAAAACACAACCTCAAGACATCACCTTAAATATGTAAGGACCAGAACTTCAATGAGATAAACTGTTTGACAAGATTAACTGTTAACGTGATTAATTGTTTGACATAATTCATTTACATTCCAAAGATAAAACCACAAGACTCAAAATAGCTTGTGTAAGAAACTTGTGAAAAATGCACCACCAAAACAGACCATATAAGGAGTGCCAAAATGCTGTATACTTTGAGTAAGGCTCAGTGCAGGAAATGAGTGACTGTTTTTCCTGTTACAATGTGGGCTGACCATCATATTGCAACAGTGGCTATTATAAGAAGACATCTTATAAATAAATGTCAATAAAATTAAAAAGCCCATGGTCATTAAGTGACCTGCTCATATGTTTGGTGATACAGGATTAGGTTTTTATGGAAAAGGAAGAGGTGGTGAATGAGAGTGTTAACTCCATGCCTTGGATGTCTTGGTCAGTAATAGGTATGTAGTTTTTTTTTAAATAATTTCTGCTACCAATCTGCAAAAAATGACCTCATACATTGATATCTGATCCTTTAGTAGAATGTCAGCAGGATCTGCCCAAATAACTTGTAACACTCTCACTGGAGTTCAGGTTCATCAATGTTATAATTGTGAAGTAGTGCATCCCCAATTAAGACTGGTAGTGTTGCCTTCCATTCCTTTGAAAATCACAAGTCCAAGTTTATTATCATCTGACTGTACATACACACAGCATTTCTCAGGACACACACACACACACACACACACACACACACACACACACACACACACACACACACACACACACACACACACACACACAATACACAGTGCATAATAATCACATATATACATGAACATATAAATATAGATAAATATTTGGAATGACTACCCAGTCAGGATACTGTTCATCAATGTCACCACCTGCGGGAAGAAGCTATTTCCTGTACATCCCTCCTAATAATAAAGGATTAAAAATACTGCATGCTGGATGGAAAGGTCCTCAATAATTCTTTGAGCCATATTTAAGCAACACTCCTAATGAAAGTCAGCAGTGAGAATTCTTAACAACCAAAGAACTACTCATGCTAACCATCTGAGACTCTCATTTGTACAAATCAATGTATTAAAATTTATTTGTATAGGTAAAATACTTGTCCTGGCTATGTATTGTTTGTTTGTATGTGTGTTATGTCTGGATGTGTGTCTGCATGTTTTGCACTGAGGACCAGAGAATGCTGTTTCATTGGGCTGCACTTGTACAATCAGATGACAATAAACATGACTTGAATTGACTTGAATGTCATCATTAGAGAAAAGGGAGACACTGGTGATTTTCTCGGCCATTTTCACGATCCTGTCTGATGCTTTGCAGCTACCGAACTACACAATGAAGTAGCCAAACAATTGTGCAATTCTCAATTGTGCTCCTATAAAATTTTGTCAAGTTGGGGGCCAGTAGATTTGCCGTCCTCAACCTCTTGGGGAAGTTTAGGGATTTCTGTGCCTTCCCAACTAATGAGGAGGTGTTATGGGTGCATGATAGGACATCAAGATTGTCGGTATTATGTGACAGCAGCAGAATATTGTCTTGACAAAATGATATTCACCGAGAGTAAGAGGGGGAGAGAGAAAGAGAAAGAGAGAGCTCGTAATTGGCTCGTAATTGTGGGCACTTTTGTGCCAGGAGCAAAACCTACCGGCATTTTATTATAGGTCACACAAGTTTAATCTGACCAATCAGAGTGGGCAGGAAATTAGGATCATAATCTCACCTGAAAAAAGCGATGGAAGGATAATAATTCTAGTGCCCAACTATTCCTCAGGAAAGGTCCTTCTTCCAGCTGAGAAAAAAAAAAGATATTGTCACATTTGTGGCCCGAAATGTGAAGTTAATAAAACATTAAACACAAGTTTTATCAGGTAAACTTCTCAGTGGCTTTTTATTTTCCCGTTTCCCTTTGTTCTCCTGCTTGTGTTCTTATCTCTCTCTCATACCACGTGACTTCCGGTACATCTCATACATATTCATTATCATGACATCCCTCCTTTAATCAGAAATAAACTTTACCTTCACTTACCAATATCCCTCGGAAACATACAAACATCGTAACTAATGGTAATACTATAACTCAACTACATAAAATTTACTTCCTACAGCACTCATACATGCACTTTATGATATAAGATTAAATACTGTCCCAAAGTTATTATTAAAACTATGGTACAAAGTCTTCGTATCGTTTGGGCACTTTCCGGTTTCGTTTCGGCCTGCCTGCGATATTGTCGTCGCTTCACGGTTGTTCACTCTCAGCGTCGGAAATACTGCTCGCCACGGCTTTGGGTGTTTCTGGCGCTCTAGTCACTTCATCAGGAGTGCTGGTAAATGCCTCTGGAACATCATCAGGTCTCTCAGTTTCAGCATCTCGTATTGGCCTTTCAACCTCTTCGCTCGATGTATCTCTGGACTGGTACCTTTTTACACCTGATACATTTCTCTTATACAGGACTCCATTCGGAGACTTGACTGTCATCATACTGCCACTTCTGGATACGACAGTATAGGGTTGATGGTAATAAGGTGTGTCTAGCTTACCACCAGTTTCATGCCTCACTAGAACATTATCTCCTGGCATGATGTCTGAGTACTTGGCTCCACGTTTCGAATCTGTGTACAGCTTTGCTGCACCTTTCTTTTCAGCATCGTGGTCCCTCATCTCCTGGTTGTCTCGGATTTCCTTTATTTCTGGCATTTTTGTACGGATTTTTCTCCCAAAAAACGCTTCTGCAGGACTTTTTCCAGTGGTTGCATGAGTCGTTGCTCGATAGACAGCCACATAAGATAGCAATGCTTCTCGCCAATTTTGTCCTTCTGCGTGTGCAATCCTCAATCGCTTTTCAATGGACTGATTTTGTCTCTCTACTTCTCCATTGGCTTGCGGCCATTTCGGAGTTACTTTATGATGGTGGATACCTGTGGTCCTCATGTATTCCGCAAATGTCTCTGAAATGAATTGTAGACCATTGTCAGAGTATAATGTAACAGGTAATCCATATCTTGCGAATATCTCTGCTAATGCTTGTATTGTTTTTTCAGTGGTTATGGACTTCAACACCACGTACTCATAGTATCTGCTGTAGTAATCTATCACTACCATAATTGATTCACCCGTCAGTAAAGGTCCTAGAAAATCAACAGCTACGTCGATCCATGGTCCTGTCGGGAGTAGCGTACTCCGGATCGGTTTTGGCGGATTACTTTTACTTGTGATTTGACATCCGTGACAAGTTTTAACAAATTTCTCTGCATCTTTATCACAACCTGGCCACCATACCTTGGTTCTGAGGTTTTGCTTGGTACCAACAATACCTAGGTATCCTTCATGCGCTAAGGATACGATCTTCGGTCTCAATCTTTGCGGAATCACTAATCTGCAACCTCTTAATAAACACTGTCCGATGCAACAAAGTTCGTCTCTAATGGGAATGTAAGCCTTGTGAGTACACTTGTCCCATTGTCCACTCTGTATGCATTCTCTTACTTCCATGAGTTCTGGATCACGTTCGGATTCTCTCTCGACTTCCTTCGTAGTCACAGCTTTCGGTGTCGACTGAATAGCTACGAAGCGTACAAAGCTCTTTGTTTCTGTTCCCAATTCTGACTTGGATTGTGGACCACCATCCTTCACCAATGTGGACAGCGGATCTGCAATGTTTGCTTTCCCTGCAATGTGGATTACTTTATATTTGTAGGGTTGTAGTCTGAGTACCCATCTCTCTATTCTGGCACATGGTTTGGATCTAGGTGCATAGATCACCTCTAATGGCTTATGGTCTGTGATGAGTTCAAATTCAATGCCGTATAAATATGCATGGAACCTCTCACAGGCCCATACCAGTCCGAGTGCTTCTTTCTCTGTCTGAGAGTATCTTCTCTCCACATCTGATAACAATCTGCTGGCATAGGCAATGATTCTTGGTCCTCCATCATGCATCTGGACCAACACTGCTCCTAAACCAACCAGGCTGGCATCCGCTATGACTTTGGTTGATGCCTCCGGATCGTAATATCCAAGAGTTTTTGCATCTGTCAGGCTTTGCTTCAGCGCTGTGAACGCTTTCTTCTGCTCAGATCCAAAATGAAATGGTACACCTTTCCTGGTTAGTTTCCTTAGTGGTCTGCCACTGTAGCGAAATTAGGAATGAACTTTGCACAAAAATTGACCAATCCCAGGAAACTCCTCACCTCTGTTGCGTTCTGAGGTGCACGTGCCTCTGCAATAGCTTTCACCTTGGCCTCTGCAGGGTTTAGTCCTTTCCGTGTAAGTCTGTGTCCCATGAAGTCCATTTCTGACACACCGAACTGGCACTTGTTTCCATTCACGGTAAGGCCTGCCTCCTGTAGTCTAGATAGTACACGCCTCAACCGTTTGTCATGCTCTTCCTTCGTTGGTGCATGGACTATGATGTCGTCAGAAATGTTGGCAACTCCAGGAATGCCTTGAATCACTCGATGGATTTCATACTGGTAGATCTCCGAAGCTGCATTAATTCCAAATGATACAATCCACAGTGAGTCACAAATGTTGTTACATCTCGGGAACCTGGATCCAGCTCTAATTGATGATAGCCCAATTTCAGATCAATTTTTGAGAATATCTTACTGGTAGTTAGTTCTTGAAGTATTTCCTCCACTGTTGGTATAGGGTGTCGTTCTCTAATTATAGCTTCATTGGCCATTCTCATGTCAACACATAGTCTTATGTCACCCTTTGGTTTGGGCACAATCACTACGGGACTGACCCATTGTGTCGAATGTTCCACCGGTTCAATAATGTCTTGTTTGATCAATTCTTTAATTTTGGCTTCGACTTTCCCACGAAGTCTAAACAGAGTTCGGCGCATTGGTTGTGCCTTAGGTTTGACAGTTTCATCTACCACTAGCTTCAATTGTCGACCTTTCAGCTTTCCTACTCCTTGGAAGACTGCGGGGAATTCTTGCTTCATATCCTCGTATGACTGAATTGAATTGACACAAGCTCCAATATGAAGTATTGCCAGGTCTTGCGCTGTGCTTCTACTCAACAATGGTTCTCCCCTCTCTTCTATGACCATAAACTCTGCTTCGGTGTACTTATCTCCAGCTTCAACAGTTGCAGTAAAACATCCAATGGTCTGCAATGGCTTGGTTGCTGTGTATGGATACAGTTTCTTGGAACACTTCTTTGAGGTACAGATGATCTTTTTCTTTTTCAACTTCTCCCATAAATGTCGATCAATCACATTACTGTCACTGCCTGAGTCTACAATGACCTGCATTGTCACTCCACCAATGATCACTGGGACCTTCTCATGATGTCTTTCATTCAACTTAAATTGGTAACAACTCTGTCCCTCCTGGGTATCATCATCGTCACCGTCTATCTGGCGAATGGTATCTTTCTTTCCAGGATACTTTCCTTTCCCCCAGGCTTTGCCTTTGGAAGTTGTACTCTTCCTCTTCTGGTCTGCATTGGACTTGCTTTTGCACTTCTTTGCAAAGTGGTCCTTACCTCCACACTTTCTGCAAACTTTGCCTTTGGCCGGGCAATATGGGTTTTTTCCAAAGTGACCTCGGTTTCCACATCGATAACACTCCACGTCCTGTGTCGACGTATATCTTGGCTGAATATGGCGATGTGAGAGCCACTTAATTTGCTGGCTTGAGTTGTCTTTCAGGGTCATGGTATGAAATTGGCCTTCAACAGCCTCTAATGCAGCAGAAATGGTTAAAGCATCGGTGAGTTCCAACTCACTCCCTCTTTCCAGTAGACGTCTTCTGAGTTTATCTGATCTGCAGTGCTGTACGACTTGATCCAATAATTGGTTGTCCAAATCAGCTGGCATGTAATTGCATCCAACAGCTAGCTGGCGTAGTCTCATCACGTACTGAGCAATTGTCTGGCCATCTTCTTGTCTTGTTCTCCGAAACAAATGGCGTTGAAATGTAGCATTCGGTGTCACTACATAGTGTGCATTTAATGCATCTACCGCTTTCCGGTACTCATCCTTTCTTCCAGTATTCAAAAGTGTCTTAAATGTTTCCCGAACTGCGGGTCCAGCAGTGAAAAGAAGTAACGCCCTTCTCTGCGCTTTTTGTTCAACTGTACTGGTATCTAGAAATAAGCCACGACTGTCGGCGTAGGATTCAAATTCTTCCAGCCATGCTTTCCACTTCACACTTACAGTGCTTGCATCACCCATTGGGTCAAAATGAGCAATTCCACTATGCGTTAGAAAGTCACCGTCTGCCCCAGCCATGAGGAAGTATTCCAGCCCCAAAAGTACTGAGTCACAGAGAAAATTCTTATCACCTTGAAGTTGTCTGTAATCCTCTGTAATCTTGTTTAGTCTTTAAATTTCTTCAAGCTTATCCCATCCTCGTCGCCAATGTCACATTTGTGGCCCGAAATGTGAAGTTAATAAAACATTAAACACAAGTTTTATCAGGTAAACTTCTCAGTGGCTTTTTATTTTCCCGTTTCCCTTTGTTCTCCTGCTTGTGCTCTTATCTCTCTCTCATACCACGTGACTTCCGGTACATCTCATACATATTTATTATCGTGACAGATATCAGGATTTTACTCCAGTGGGATTCATGGAGATCAACTCATTGAAGTGATTGAGGTGGACTATCTTACAATAAAATAAGTGAGCCATTTTCTGTTGTAACTGCTCCTCTAGTTTGCTGGGACTCGTTAAATCGTCCATTTGGTGGAGGGTGCAATAACATTTATGTTTAACTGGAGAAACACACATATGAACATTTTATATGAACAAAGACATAACAACAAGGCTGGAGAATCATTATTAGCTGTAGAATTATGGAGTTGTCATGAAATGAGCTGAAACCTGGGAGAAAGCATGAATGCCAAAAGAAATAAAAATATTATTCAGACAAAATTCTCATCTTCAAATACGTGACTAATATTGGCCTTTATGAAATAAAGAGTCTGTAGTCATTGCCTTAATAATTTTTCTTATTGTGACAAAGATGCCACAATAAGATAAGGAGTCTGAGTTTTGAATTTGTTGATTAAAATGTGTGATAAGTAGCACCAGATAATGATATGAAGGGAAAGATAAGTGCAGATAACAGCTCCCATTCGATGTCTCTTTTGCTTTGTCTACAGTGCCCTTTCAGTATTATGGTGAACCACCAGCTGTATAAATATGAAAGCGCTGCAGAATAGGCTGCCAGTCATAAGATTAATTTATAGAAATGATCAATGGGCATCTCAGATCTGAGCTCTCACAGCCTCATTAAGATTAAATATTCAAATTTCATGACATAGTAGGAGAAAAAATTGCAACAGTGCCTTTAACTGGTCAGAATTCACAAAATGTTGCTTCATTTCTTGGCAAGCAATTACACTGAACTTTATTCCCCAATCCAAATTTTGCAACTTGCTGAAGTGGGTGATCAATGCATCACCAGTTTCAAGAATTGAGAATTAGCACAGAGATGCATTGTTAATGCAAAATTATTTTCTTAACTCATTTTATGCTTTAATAAATGCTTAGAATACCTTTCTTGGAACTCCTTTTGTTGCTTTTGGATATGATCAGCTATTCTACAGAATGTTATCAAAATAAAGTCAAGAACTTATTGCAAGAGTGATGAAAGCTCTGATTTTCTTTCCACGTTGCTTGTGTACCTGATTCATGTACTCACAGAAATGAATAGATACATAGAAATCAACAGCATGTTTCTCGATTCTGCATGGTTGGCTCACAAACTGAATGACATGATCCAAGTTGATTGAAATGGAAGATAGGAGTGCACCTCAATATTGTTTCATTGCTGGGTCCAGGGCTATGAATTTCACTGATAGTTTTCAGTCAGGTTAAGCAAATATTTCACTGAGTCCTTTGTACATTGGTTTACATCAATAACCTATATGACATTCCAAAATATTTTTACATGACAGCAGAAGTAAAACAGATCAAGAGGGATCTTCAGAGGAGTTTTACATTTTGCAATGTTTATGTCTCCCATAATACTACTTCTGCAAAAACAAAATGTGATTAAAGAAATCAGAGCTTTACTGTGAATCTTAAGGTTCACATTTTCCTTCCACTGATACACATACACAGCAGAATCCAACAGTAACTTACACCTGGAAGTTGCATACATACTTTTCCAACTGGTCATGAGTGGTCAACAAATTGCATGGCATTTCAGGTTGTGAGAACAGCTTTGTTATTGGTTAAAGAACATGAAACTTTCGAGTGGTCAGCAATGGAAAGAGTTTAGAACATCAAATTCATTGGTGTTAATATCTCAGAAGATCTGTTCTGGGGCCTCCATGTTGATGCAATCATGAAGAAGGCTTGCCAGCAGTCATACTTCATGAGAAGTTTGAGGAGATTTTGTATGTCAGCAAAGACTCTTTCAAATTTCTATAGGTGTACCATGGAGATCATTCAGACTCATTGCATTAGTCTCTGGTATAGAGTCGCCAATGCACAGGACATGAAGAAACTACAGAGAGTTATGAACTCAATTAGAAACATCATAGACATACATGCTCACTCCATGAAGGACATCTACAAGATGTAGTATCTTAAGAAAGCAGCCTCTATCCTCAAGGGCCCTGATGACCCAGGTCATGGCCTCTTCTCACTTCTACCATTGGGAAGGAGGTACAGGAGCCTAAATACAAACACCCAGCAGCACAAACCCTGCTCCTTCCCCTCTGCCATCAGATTTCTGAATTGACAATGAACCACAGATATTACCTCACCTTCTCTTTTTTGAACTAATTTAATTATTTTTAAGTATTATTTACAGCAATATTTGTACCACAAAACAAATATTGTGATACATTCATGACAATAAATTCTGATTCTCAAGTTTACATGACAATGTCCAGTCCTCTGAACTCACAACAGGTAAATCTTCTTCACATACTTATCCTTACCCTTTGCAGCAGCAAAATCTCAAATCTCAAATTCAGTCATCTACTCTTCTTCATATCACCAAACCCTCCTGGTTTCGATCTTTACTCTGAATGAACCCTTCCTTCCAATAGCCAGTGCAAAACTTAATCTCTGGATCATTAAAAATGACTGTTGAGGTCCTGATCTCACCTCTTCCCCTACACCTTTCATCCCTCAGTACCATGCACCATCTACTTAAACTGCTTTATCACACACCAAGAATTTCTAGACCATGAATGCTCTAAATCTGAAATAAAACTAAGGAAGAGCAGCTACAGCACTCAAAAGAAAGCGGCAGAACGTTACCATTATGAAATCTGATCAAACACTGCAATTATTATTATATTGCATGATCTATTGTCAAAATTTAAATGCGCTTTTAATGACATAATTTTAATTTGTTGTGGTCTCAAGCTAAAATAGCATTTGCAATTTTCCTAGAACTTTAACGTTATCCTTGGCGTCTATTCACACATTGTAGAGTTTGGTGATAATGTACAGAAACATAATCATTGAACATGCAATTATTTTGCCATTTCCATTTCATCACATGAGTTTCATGGACATCTTGAACATCGGCACAAAAGCAATGAATCTGCTTGTTGCTTTTCAGTCTGACTATTCCAGCATTAATATTTAACCAGGCAACAAGAAGATCCCCAGAGAGAGACCTCCTTTCTCCCTAAACTGTGTGTAATATGAACTGAACAATGAAACTCGGATGTGTTGCAGTCTGGAAAATACATGTAACTTCAATACAAATTGTAAATAATTAAAAAATTCTGGAGATGCTCATCTGTTCAATCAGCTGGATTTGCTCTCCCCAGAGTGAAGCAGGTAAAGAGAAGATTTTAAAGAGATTTTCAAAACTATGAGTAAATAAGGAGAAATTGTATTCAGTTTCAAAAGGGTAGGTAATCAAAAGAGACATATTTAATGAATATGTCTTTTCAACTAGAGGCAATGCAAGGAAGAAAATAAATTATGCATTGAGTTGTTACGATCTGGAAGACAGAATTACAGAATCAAATCCAATAATAACTTCCAAAAGAGAATAGGATAAAAAGTCTTTCCGGGTGAAATAATGATTTGTTCATACTTATTTCAATTTAGCTCACAATGTTCACTCTTTATGATGTATTTGAGTTCATATTGAGAAAACACAAAAAGAACTCATCTGACATATCCTCGAGCTTCCTGTTGCTTGTTACTTTAACTTGATATCCCACTCCCACTGTGACCTCTGTCTCATCAGAAGAGACAGTTCTGGAAATACTCAACAGGTCAGCCACAATCTTTGCAGTGAGAAACAAAGTTAATATTATAGACCATCATCAGAATAGCTCATGTAATTTCAAATAATGTTTCTACTTCTACAGTACAATATCCACTGGAACTAAACTTTTTTAAAATTTCATCTGAAAACTTCCACAATCATCATTTCAGTCATAATAATCCCACAGTCCCTCCCTTGATTTGCCTTTGCATTCTCTCACCCTCTCTGAATCATACAGATCATTTATGTCAAATATTTTCCGATTCTGATGAAAGATAATCGACCAGAAATGTTAACACTCTTTCTCTCACTATAGATTTCATCTGACTAGATACATATCTCCAGTGTTTTGGTGTACAGTATTAGTTTTATTTCAGACCTCCTATCAACTGCAATATTTGACTTTTGTACATACTTTGTGTTGGTTTGCAGCACAAGTAGATCCCATTGTTGTCACACTGCAGGACTTGGGAGTCATCTTATCCAGGTCTGACATTTTGATGAATTGCCACCTTTGCAAATTAAAAGTCAATAATACAGTTTAAAAAATCTCATAAAACGTTGCTGCTATTTGGAGAAAAGCAGCAGAGATTTCCAGATATCCTGCATCAAAGGAGAGACGAAGGCCCTGTTTCTGCAAAGTAACTGCATGACAATGAAAACTGAAGAAAAGTGATTTGAAGTACACTAGGAAGAAGTGAACATTTTTTTTTAAATTTAGACTTTCAAAGAGCAACAGGAAAACATTTTGAAGGTAAAACATTTGGGGGAGGTGCATGGGAAGGAGACTGGATGAATTGCATTACTAAACTGGCACCAAACTGATGGCTTGAATAGCCTCCTTCTCTGTTAAATCAATTCTGCCAATCTGTGAGGCCATATGGCACATACTGGAGGTGAACCAGTCCAATCTGCTGGTGACTGCATTCCAGTCCAACCTCTGGATTTAAGGTACATCCGAATCACATGAGCATCCTAAACTGAGACAAAGCACTGGCTCTTCCAATTATGACTCAAGAACAAAGAAACCTGAAGCAGTGGTAGGCCACCTGAACCTTTGAGTTCACTCAAGCATTCAATTTGATCCTGACTAATTTATCCTCAATCTCATCTATTCCTCTTCTGTTCCAAAATTACATAATCCTAAATTCCCTAATTAAAAAAAATTCTACCTCTAATTAAGTAAATCTAATGAGCCAGCTTCCAAGCACTCTGAGGAGAGAATTCCAGAGATGCATTATATCCTCTTGTTTATGCCTCTTCCATCATTGAATAGATCTCCACACCTACCTTATATATTTAATGATATCAGCCTTCATTCTTCTCAATTCGAAAGAAAATAGACCCAAACTATTTAGCCTCTCTTGATCAGATAATTCACTCATCCCAGGAATTAATATGATGGATTTATTTTGAATTTCCTCCAGTGTACACATTCCTAAATCTTCTTTGGCTTGGCATTGCGGACGAAGATTTATGGAGGGGGTAAAAAGTCCACGTCAGCTGCAGGCTCGTTTGTGGCTGACAAGTCCGATGCGGGACAGGCAGACACGATTGCAGCAGTTGCAAGGGAAAATTGGTTGGTTGGGGTTGGGTGTTGGGTTTTTCCTCCTTTGCCTTTTGTCAGTGAGGTGGGCTCTGCGGTCTTCTTCAAAGGAGGTTGCTGCCCGCCAAACTGTGAGGCGCCAAGATGCACGGTTTGAGGCGTTATCAGCCCACTGGCGGTGGTCAATGTGGCAGGCACCAAGAGATTTCTTTAGGCAGTCCTTGTACCTTTTCTTTGGTGCACCTCTGTCACGGTGGCCAGTGGAGAGCTCGCCATATAACACGATCTTGGGAAGGCGATGGTCCTCCATTCTGGAGACGTGACCCATCCAGCGCAGCTGGATCTTCAGCAGCGTGGACTCGATGCTGTCGACCTCTGCCATCTCGAGTACTTCGACGTTAGGGGTGTAAGCGCTCCAATGGATGTTGAGGATGGAGCGGAGACAACGCTGGTGGAAGCGTTCTAGGAGCCGTAGGTGGTGCCGGTAGAGGACCCATGATTCGGAGCCGAACAGGAGTGTGGGTATGAAAACAAAGGACTCTACATCACCTTTGTTGACCTCACCAAAGCCTTCGACACCGTGAGCAGGAAAGGGCTTTGGCAAATACTAGAGCGCATCGGATGTCCCCCAAAGTTCCTCAACATGATTATCCAACTGCACGAAAACCAACAAGGTCGGGTCAGATACAGCAATGAGCTCTCTGAACCCTTCTCCATTAACAATGGCGTGAAGCAAGGCTGTGTTCTCGCACCAACCCTCTTTTCAATCTTCTTCAGCATGATGCTGAACCAAGCCATGAAAGACCCCAACAATGAAGACGCTGTTTACATCCAGTACCGCACGGATGGCAGTCTCTTCAATCTGAGGCGCCTGCAAGCTCACACCAAGACACAAGAGAAACTTGTCCGTGAACTACTCTTTGCAGATGATGCCGCTTTAGTTGCCCATTCAGAGCCAGCTCTTCAGCGCTTGACGTCCTGCTTTGCGGAAACTGCCAAAATGTTTGGCCTGGAAGTCAGCCTGAAGAAAACTGAGGTCCTCCATCAGCCAGCTCCCCACCATGACTACCAGCCCCCCCACATCTCCATCGGGCACACAAAACTCAAAACGGTCAACCAGTTTACCTATCTCGGCTGCACCATTTCATCAGATACAAGGATTGACAATGAGATAGACAACAGACTCGCCAAGGCAAATAGCGCCTTTGGAAGACTACACAAAAGAGTCTGGAAAAACAACCAACTGACATTCCTAAATAACAGGACTAAAATTGGGCACAATAGCTCAGGTCAACAATACCCACCAACACCCAATACAATTGCAATAGAAACATTGAACCATATGTAGTGGAAGATTCTAACCGTGTTTCTTACTTTTGCAGCCTTTGCTTCTGCAAGGCTGAGAACCTGCTTGTTTTTAGAATCAGCAGACATAAGCTAAATTCCACCGAGGGGCCAGAGATGCTGTTATCTGACGAAAGGACATCTGTGTACAAAGAACATTTAATCTTCCTGCTTGTTTTGGTCACAGACTGTCAGAGGCCTAGCCTTGATGCAAAATAAACCTTTGTATTCAAAGTGATAAGCTGAAAATTGCATTGTTCAATAGAAACCTAGCATGCTAGCTTGCTCGCTTATCTTTCTTGCTGTGCTGGGGAATAGGTGCTTGGGTAAGCAGTTTTTGGGTAATATAACCCATGGTCCCGCTGCTGAAGTTTGAGATTCTCTGAGAGGTGGCAACATCTCTCAGCAAGAAGAAGAACTTCTAGAGTCCAGCCAACATCCCGGTCGGGGGAGGTGGAGAAGCTGCTACCGGCGCCCTGACAATCTACTACAAGTGTGCAGTCATTGCCTCGCTTTGGCAGTTGGGACCAGTCCAAGCGTTGATAAGTATAGTTCGGAAGGGCTTGGATATTGTAGTTTGAAATCAGCTTTTGAATTTGTAATAAACATTTGTATAAACTGAACTGTTCTTGGTGTGTGTGTCTATTTTCTTTCGGTAGCTCAAACACTGTGACCAATCTAAAATGAACAAAATGAGAGGTATAAGTTTACTCAAGACACCACAGAACACTACAGCAGAGAAACAGGCCCTTCGGCCTTTGTAGTCTGCCCCAGCTATCTTTCAACCTAGTCCTACCTGGACCATATCTCTCCATATCACTCCCATTTATGTACCTGTCCATTTTTTTTAATGTCAAACTTGAGCCTGCATTTAGTAATTCAGCCAGCATCAACTCCAAATAAAGCATCGCTATTTCAAGCTCTACCTTCTCTCAAATATTTCTGTACTTGTTGGTAACTGTGATTCAAGAACAACAGCATGGTTCAGCAGATCATCGGACAGATGTGGGCAGACCACACCTTATCATTCTTAATCTAGCCCCAAAAACTTTAAATCATCGCCCAGTCATGCTGACATACACACCTGAGCTGGGCCTGAGGCTCATGGCACAGAGAGATAGCAGACAGAGATAACACAGAGAGGAACATTCCTCCCCACACACACCCAGATAGGATATAGGAGAAAGGAAAAACTAGACAGAGATTTGCCTTCTGTCAAAATTGACAATGATGTTAACAGTGTTATAATTAACATTGAAGAATATGACTAAAAATGCTATTTAAAAAAAATAAAAGGTTAATTGAAATGCATAAAATCACTTGAAGGTAATGCAAGAAAATAGAGTAAAATGTTTTCAAGAATTACTTTGCGTCTTTACATCCTAACCATACAATCAAGATGAAAGCCTGTCTCCCAGAGCATTGACAGATGCGGTGCTGTATATCATTTAGTAAGTCTCGGACTCTCATGTTCAACAGTACTTGCTAGGAGGTCTGAGATTTACTAAAGCTGAAGTTGTTAATACCACCAGTCCCAATAGAAACAATCTATTCCAGCCAGCAAGATGTAGTGATACTGTAGAAACCAAAGGTTAGATCATTATCAGCCATTTTCACTACATAAATTTTTATATGATTCTATGTAAGTTGCTTCACGTAAGAAGAAATTAAACATGAAAAGTCGGCACACCTCACCGCAGAAATGTTTGTGAAATCATTCGGTTCTTTATTTGTACTTTATGTTTTGAAGGCTACCTCAGTTTGGGGACCTCTGAAACCTGCCCCTGTCTCTCCTTAACATGGATAACATTTATTTCTGTGTTATGTCAACCTGTCAATTTTAAAACAGAATCTAGAGCTCAGTAAATAAAGATAAATGATCCTGCTGCAACTCTGCAGCCCCTGAGCTAAACCATGTTGCTCCCTAAGGATTTGGTGCTGCTTCGCTGACTTCTCAGACAGTCTGGTAATATAGCAGATGCACGCAGCTGATTCCCCTCCTCCTCCTTCCGCTACCCAACAGATTATCTCATTTTATTTTTTTTCTGTGATAGCACCAAGGTCAAAGAAAGCACTGATTCCCTTCAGACAATCCTTATTTTCTTTAATATGTGAAGAACTGTTTCTCTGCAAAATTTGGTAAAGAGGAGAAAGGCGTCTTTGAAGATTCATCATTTAACTTTGATTTCTCTTTAAGCTGATACTTTCTCCATCCATCACTTTGTGCTACATAAGACCTCTTACACAATTAATCTATCAACAGCAAGCATGAGGAAAATTATAGATGTTCATGTGTCCAGAAGGCAATTTTTTGCACTTCCCTGTCATTGACTTTGCAATGTTCATATTTTTTTTTCCAGGAATGCTTGCTTGCAGGAAACGTATTTGTTTTTTGGGGTCTTATTAGATCTATATCCAGTCTGAAATAAGTAGGGGAAATTATTAACTGAAATTTACCATTCTTTACTTATTATTTAATGAGCTTGAAATTTAAGATTGGGGACCATAGAATGGGTGACTAGGATGGGAGAGACAGTTTGAGAGTGGGTTAAACATTCCCATTCCACCAAAAGTTAATTTCATCCCCCAGTCCCGTGTTACAAGGCTGCATAGGTGTGAACATATGTGAGTGGAGGATCAGGTTCGAAGTTCAAAGATTAAAGTTCGGATATATTGTCAGAGTACATAGATAACATCGCATACAACCCTGAGATTCACTGGGTCGCTAGGGGAGTGCGGGGGTGGGGTGGGGGTAGGTGACACTAAAATTACTGTCTATAAAATTTTTGTGCAGTGCTTCAGCAGAAATTTATTATTTTTAATTTAAAAATCCCTATAGTTAGTTATAACAATGAAAGCATGTATTAATATACCTACAAGGCTAAAACTTTGCTAATTTACTTTTGAACCTTCTTATGTACTCTACCCAATTACAATGCTGCTTTGAATCACATGATTTTGTCTGCACATGTTACAAGCACACGCTGCTGTTTTTGTTGCTTCTGGTGCTTTTATAGTCGCTGCTTTTGTCAAATTTCCTGGTGTTTTCGCTACAGTATTGTGGTAATTAGTATTGTGAACCTAGATCAATAAAATTTTTGAGAATGAGTTAGCAATTAAAAGAAAAGAAGGAGAAAAATCCTTCTTTGATGGAAATGGGGATAAAAAGATGGAGGGACATCTTGAACAGAATTCATGATATTGCATTGTTTCTTGCCAAGCAGAATCTGGCATTCCAAGGCTACAAGGAAGATGACTCTTCATTGAACAGAAGGAGCTTTCTTGAGATGGTTGAGATTGTGGTGCAGCAAACAACTCGAGAAGACTGTTCTACAGGCTTTAATCACCTTAAAGTAGAACACCAGATTTGTGCCGCTTCTGGTTCCACATGCCCGAATGATTTAGGAAGAGGACGGCTTGAGTCTTAATATGGGCCAGTGATTGACAGCTGGAATGGTGGGGCCAGCCTCCCAGGTTGCCTACCCGCAAGTACTGTGGTTGCCCCCTGCAGTAGGCCGGTAGGAGTGCGGCTATAGTAGTGGTTGCATTACCACATTCACCCCCTTCTTAAAAAGAGTCCCGGGAGTGGGGGGAGGCGGGTGTTCTAGTATTTATAGTATTTACAAGTTCAAGCGATCCGGTGGTCGCCTTTGTCACTGGGGCCATCACAGGGCAGGCTCCTAGTCAATAGTTGGTGGGGGCGGGGCTGCTTGAAGGACAAATTGGTCTGGGGTGGTCAGGGTGGCCCGTGGTACAGGTGGGGTGGTGTCTGATGGAATGGGGGTTTAGGTGCGTGACAGGACAACAAGGGTGGGGGCCTGTGGGGAGACAGCAGGTAGGTGCCATCCCCAGGGGCATCCTGGATGGGCCAGGGGTGGCCAGTAATGGGGAGCTGGGTCTCTGCTGGTCCCAGATCTCTGGTGGTGCCAGATCTCTGGTAGAGATGGTGTCCCCCCATCCATTGGGGTACCTGATGTAGGCATAGTTTAGGTTTGAGTGGAGGAGGTGCACATGCTTGGCCAGGGGGTTGGACTTGTTGGTCCTCACGTGTTTATGGAGAAGTACTGGCCCCGAAGATGTCAGCAATGAGATGCCAGTCACCAATTTCCTAGGAAGGGAGAAAAGACGTTCTTGAGGGGTCTGACTGGAAGCTGTGAACAAGAGCAACCGTATTGCATGAAAGACTCTGGGGAGGGCCTCTTGCCAATATTTTATGGACCATTCTTTCCACCTCAGGGCCAGAAAGACTGCCTTCCAGATTACCTCATTTTCACATTCAACCTGCCCATTGTCACTGGGGTTGTAACTCGTTGTGCAACTAGCCGTGATGCCTCGCACCGTCAGGTACAGGTGCAGTCCTCACTCATGAAACTGGACCCCTTGTCACATGTATCCAAACATGGTGAAGATCTGCACCAGCACCTTGATAACAGAGGCAGTGGAAGTGTCAGGACAAGGGCTGGTGAAGGGAAAACAGGAGTATTCTTCTATGAACGAGAGGAAATAAATGTTCTTATTTGTGGATTGAGTTGCTTGAAGGATCGAGTGGCCTTCACCATGTGGACCTGTGGTGGGCAGAAGAAGTCTGGCTTGTACTTCGCACAGACCCTCCAGGACTCAGTCATGGTCCAGACTTCTTGGACAGTGAAGGGGTGGTTCCAGGACAATGAAGTGGTACAGGTGTGTGACACCTGGGTAGCAGAGGGTGTTCTTGCAGTGCCTGCAATTGTTTCGACTGCACACTGGTGTATGTCTGGAACAGGGCATTGGGGGAGTCATTGCATTTCCCCGGCCTATACTGGATATCATAGCTGAAGGTGGCCAGCTCGACTCTCCAGTGCCAGATGTTATCATTCTTGATCATGCCTCTGTGGATGGTGCTGAACATGAATGCCACAGCACGCTGGTCAGTGAGGAGGGTAAACCTCCTGCCTGCCAGGTAGTGGCGCCAGTGGCAGACTGCTTCCATGATCTCCTGGGCCTCCTTTTCGATAGCAGAGTGCCTGAGTTCTGAACCGTGAAGGGTCCAGGAGAAAGGGTTAAGGGTGGCAGTGAGGGCAAAGTCAGAGGAATCGCACTCTATCTGGAATGGGGTGTTGTCATCCATGGCATGCATCACAGCAATGGCGATATCTTGTCTGATGCAGGCAAAGGCCGCTTGCATATCTGCAATGAGGGGTAAGATGATGGCCTAGGCCAGTGGCCGGACCTTATTGGAGAAGCAGGGGACCAACTGGGAGTAATACAAGAAAAGCCCTGGGCACCTGGGAAGGGCTTTGAGGATGTAGGGAGGGGCCGTTCCATTAGAGGACACATGAGTTCTGGGTTGGGACCGATTACACTATGTTCCACGATGCAACTCAGGATGGTGAGGCAGATGGTGCTGAAGACACATTTCTCCCTGTTACAGGTGAGGAGTGAGCCACTGAAGGCAAGAGTGAGACTGTGGAGGTGATACTGGAAGTCTGGTCTCAGGGTGACCGGGGAACAGAGCTTGGGCATGACCAGTAGCCTGAACCCTTTGTAAGTCTACCCCCCTCCACTGTCAAGTTCACTGAGCAGCTCCCCTGTGCTGTGATCGAGTGGTCCTGGGATGTAAAAATGATGGGGAGGTTTGCTGGGTACACCCTGAGTTTCATTGTCCACATCATATTCAGGTGCATAAAGTTCTCAGTACTTCCACTATCAAACAGGCATTTTGCTACCTTCCCATTAAGAATGATGTCCATCATCGAGCACCCAGGTCCATGGGGAATGTCCTCCATCAGCTTGGTGGATGCTAGCACCACCTTCGGGTCCGAGTCACTGCTCCCTGACAGTTGCAGTGAGCAGCAGCCAGAGGGTGGCCTTTGGAGTGTGGGGTGCAACAAGTGTGTAGTCCTGTGCACTCACATGTTGACCATGATGTCTGGTCGGCTTGGGTTGATGTGGCTCAGGGTTGGCTGCCCCATGATGGCAGCATCGAGGGGACGCACATGGCATCAGCTCAGCCCGGCCACCCAGCCAGAGGTGATGTCATCATTGCGGGCAGAAGTCCAGCCAGAAGTGACATCATTGGTGTGGGTGGAAGTTGGGTGGTGAAAGATGGTGGCACCCATGGTGAGCAGAAGGCGGTAGCATGGTTCAAAGGCCAGGCCAGAATTGATGTCAGTGCGGGCAGAAGTGATGGGTAGGGTAATGGCATCTCCCAGCACTCTCATGTGGAGGGGCCCAATGGGTCAGCAGACGCTCCCAGCTGGTCGTGGAGGGTAGCAGCACTCCCGGTGGGTTTGGAGAGGCACACTTTAGTGAAGTGGTCTTTCTTCCAACAATAGGAACAGTGCGAGTTCCTTGAAGGGCAGTTCTTACAGGAGTGCCTGTCCGATCCACACTGGGACTCATAGTACTTACACTGGCGGGTGGCATCAGTGGCGTCGATCGTCTCTTCCATGTGGGGCCCCTCAGCGACTGCTCTTGTCATCAGCGTCAGCCTTCCTGATGAGGGAGGCATTGTTCTCCTCCAACAGTCTCTGTCAAGTTGCTCTCAACTGCAGCCCTCACACACATGCACCTCAGACGGGTCACTCCACTTCCACAGCAGTCATGGCAGCTTCAATGGTGCACACGCATGCTAGCTCTCACAGAGGCCCCAGATAAACAATGGCTGTCTCATCTGGCTGCTGTACTCTGATGCTGAGTAGGTACTGGGCATAGAGTACATTTGTCAGGGACCAATACATACCTTCCAGTGTGGCCATTGCAGGCTCAATGTCTGTGTAGTTTCTGATGGTCTAGAAAGCATGGAGGCCCAGATTGGTGTGTAGGACCATGAGCTTTTTCAGGTTTGTATTGATGACCTTTGTTTGAGTGTGGATGATCGTCTCGATCACATGCTTCCAGATCTCAAAGTATGCTGAAGCTTATGGGTGCATAGGGTCTAATCCAGTCTGTGGAATCGCTCCATGGTCCTCAAAATTTTAAGCTGATTAAATTATGATGTGCTGTGGTGCAGCAAGTACAAAACTTGACAAGACTGTACTACAGGCTTTAATTAGCTTAAAATAGAACACCAGGTCTTTGTAGCTTCTGGTTCCACATGCCCGACTGATTTAAGAAGGGGACAGCTCAAGTCTTTATATTGGCCAGTAATTGACAGCTGGCATGGTGGGGCTAGCCTCCCAGATTGCCTGCCTGCAAGGACAATGGTTTCCCCCTGCAGTAGGCCAGTTTGAGTGCGGCTATAGTAGTGGTTGTATCACCACAGAGGGGCTTTCAAAATATGATCCAGTGCTGAAAGACCACCTAATGAGATTAAAGCAGACTTAAAGTATCAGTTTTTTTTTATCTCGCACCAAAAACTCAGAATGAGTTTATAAGCACCTTGGAAAATTGTGAAGGAGATGCTTGTCATGGACATAAAGTCTGCAAAGTACTTTATGATCATGTTCGACAGCACACGTGGCATGTCACACACTGACCAGATATGTGAAGTGATCAGAGATGTAAAAGTCAACAATAAGAAAGTTGAAGAGGAAGAAGTATTTATAGGATTATTTGCTTTAAAAGGGAAAAAATATGTTGACCTTACTTCTGACATTCATAAAGGACTGGGAAGTGATGCATTGGACATAACGATGTACCCCACTAAAAGTTATAATAATGCTGCCACTATGGCTGGAATCTATAGAGCCATTTTTAAAGGAAAGAACAAGAAAGCTATTTTTAATGGATGAGTGGACCATTCGCTTAACGTGTGCATTCAGAACTCTTGCTGAAAATGCATTGTGTATGATGTATTTTGGATCTCTTGAGACAATGTTTTTTTTTTCTTTGCTCCTTCCTCTAATCGATGGGATGTGTTAATTAGCCATACTGGAGTGCCAATGAAAAGGCTATCAACAACACACTGGAATGTTCATCATGATGCCCTTAAGCCAGTTAAAGAAAAGTTCGATAAGTTTGTGCAGGCGATTGAAGCTCTTTGAGATCAACATGAAAATTTGGACACAAGAGGAGCAGCGCAAGATTTTGTGATTTCACTTTTCTGTGCTACCTATACTTCTGGTATGATGTACTTCAAGAAGTTAATCTTACGCAGCATTACCTGTATACCAAGGGCTTAACTCTTGATAAGATGGTGACAACGTAAGAGGCGCTGAGTTTTTTTTTCACACGAGAAGCTCGGTTACCTAGTGGAGCATGGAATTGAACAGGTGCTTTTAAAATCAGACAAATATGGAACTGCAGTAGAGAAAAGAGCCAGGTTCAAGAACAGGCACGCGATGCTGGACTCACTCTGCAAGAAGAAAATAAGAGAGCAATGCTTGAGTCCATTGATCACTTTCATTCTGAACTCCAGAGCCATCAAAAAGGTAGTAACTATGTTTGAAGCTGTTCAAGCGAAGAGTCTCATATCTGCCACTGAAGAAGAGTTAAAGGTGTCCATCCAAAAACTGACCACTTTCTATGATGAGGTATCTGAGAGTGAGCTTTGACTAGAAATACCAAGGCTGAGAAGGCACCTGATAGCTGCTGAGATTGATCTGGAAGAAGCCAAAGGTTGGAAAACATTAGATGTTTTGACATTCATAGCTGAATGGGACTTTGTAGAATCTCTCCCAACCTTTTCACTGTGCCTAAAATTATTTCTGACAATCTGTGTGTCTGTAGCTTCACGTGAGAGAAGCTTTTCAAACTTATGAAGAACGTTTTGCAATCTACCATGGGATAGTCAAGGCTTTCCAATCTTGCAATTTCATCAATTGACTGTGAGTTGGTGAAAGGCATTGATTTTGAAGAATTGATTCACAATTTTGCAGCTTTGAAGGCTAGGAAAGGAAAGTTCTGAATTAGTTGAAATGTTCACTAAGTGCTGAAATGCTTGTGTATTTGTTCCTGTTTATTTTTATGGTATTATTTCATTTATGAGTATATTTCCATATGTATTTGTCTACAAATTCTGCATTATTTGGGTCATTATTGATTATGCAAACCTAACTCATCAATGTTTAACTTTAAAATCAACATAATTTTGATGTAATTCTTAAACATTTTTATTTTGAATTCTATTGTTTTCTTACCACATGAAACTATGTAAATGTAAATACATTTAGGCTATATGTATGATATAGTAATTTAAAGGTGTAATTTTAATTTTGCTAGGTGTTTATCTCACTATTATTGCCATTACAATGATATATGGAAATTACAATTTGCGAGTAACGTTATATAACCATATAACCATTTACGGAGCGGAAACAGGCCATGTTGGCCTCTCGAGTCTGCACTGGTTCACTGATTTTGTGCGCCCTCTTCAGGCATTGGTCCCGGTAGATCTTCATTCAATAACGATGGGCGAGTTCAATGCAGGTGGAATCAGTCGTAGAAATGTTTGTGAAACGTGCAGTTCAATACTTCTGGGCACATTCAATACAGGGTCAATCTAAAATTTGAACCTCCCTGATTAAAAAACATTACTAAGGATTCATTCTGTATGGTCTGGTATAGGAGGAGGTCCATGGCAGGGGTGGGGGTTGGGGGCAGTGACTCCATGAGTTACCACACTAGGTGACACTAACCCTAGTGATGCCACTGCTGAGATTCCTTTTTTTTTCCTGCAGGAAAGGCAGAATTTCTATTTATTGATAACTGTAAACTGTACTCAATAAATAAATATGTACACAAAAGAGAGAAATGCAATCAATGTGCAGTACAGAAGAATAATATTCTGTAATAAATTGTGAGCAAAGTAAGAGTCCTTAATTGAGACTCTGATTGAGTTTGTGATATAGAAACTAATGGTGGAGAGGGAGCAACTGTTCCTGAACATGGTAGTACAAGTCTTGCTGCACCTACGCATCTTTCCTGATGCCAACAGCAGGAACAGAGCATATCCTGGTATTTGCTGGTACTCTCAGACACCAGCATTCCATGTAAATTTTCTTGATAGTAGTGAGAGTATCGCCTGTGATGTACTGGGCTGTGTACACTACCTTTTGCGGGGATTTCCACTCAGAGGCATTGGTGCCCCCATTACCAGATCATGACACAGCCGGTCAGCACATTTTCCATCACACATCTGTAGAAATTGGTGAAGGTTTCTGATGTCATTCTGAATTTTCACAAACTCCTGAGGAAGTAAAGGTGCTGACATGCTTTCTTCACAATGTTGCATCCAGGAAAGGTCCTTCGAGTTAGTGACTCCCCTCTCTACCCCTGATTCCCTAATAATCACTGGATTGTACACCTTTGGTTTTCCATTCATAAATCTCATGTGTTTTGCCATCTGGAATAACATAAACTGAATTGGTAGAACTTCAGCACAATGAAATGAATTTCTGGAACTTTGTGTCCCATTGTTATATTGCAGAGTGTAATGGAATTCCCATATTGATGTGTACATAATATCGAATCACAAAGTTCTTGCGCAAGGAAACAGGCACTTTTACCCAATCGTCCATATTGACCAAGCTCCTCCAATTTTTCTGCCTTTGGTCCCATCTACAGACATGCCTTAAAGCTATTTAAACATTACAACTGAATCTGTTTCTACCACTCCTGCTGGAACCTTGTATAAAAACATAAAATAATAATTTTATAACCATGACTTCATTTCTTGCAGAAAGATGGCAAATTGAAATGAAATTGACATCCAGGTGTTATTTTATTTATCCAGGCAACAGTGGGTTCACAAATGGAAAAAAATGTCACAGTAATAAGCTAAATACATTTTTTTGGGTGAATTTTTCACTTTGATTTATTTCCTATAGGAGTAAACGTTGTTTAAATTGATCCAGGTATTCCTTTCTTCTCTTACCTTTGCTTATTTCTGTTGAGCCACTGTTATGTTGAAGACCACTCCAAATATCTCATGCATTTAATAAACATTATTCATGTGGCTTTGAAAAGGTACAAGGACTGCCTAAAGAAATCTCTTGGTGCCTGCCACATTGACCACCGCCAGTGGGCTGATAACGCCTCAAACCGTGCATCTTGGCGCCTCACAGTTTGGCGGGCAGCAACCTCCTTTGAAGAAGACCGCAGAGCCTATCTCACAGACAAAAGGCAAAGGAGGAAAAACCCAACACCCAACCCCAACCAACCAATTTTCCCCTGCAACCGCTGCAATCGTGTCTGCCTGTCCCGCATCGGACTTGTCAGCCACAAACGAGCCTGCAGCTGACGTGGACTTTTTACCCCCTCCATAAATCTTCGTCCGTGAAGCCAAGCCAAAGAAAAAAAAGATTCATGTGGCTTTGCAAATAAGTACACACCAGGCAAAAGTTTTAGGTGTGTCTGCTGATAGAGCCAGTACTGATTAAAGTAACTATTGTACCTCTTTCTATTGAACATCATGGCATTGCAATAGCAATGTCTGCACTATAATGGGAAACCAGGCATTGAAATGGCATCCTGCTTCTCAGAAATAGCTCTGGGGATGTGAATTGAAAATGCATCGTGGAGATCCTGCAAATTCAAAGAGCTCAGGAGACCCCATAGGCCAGAGGGAAATCCACCAGGCTGGTAAATATTTTCACAGTTGGAAACACTTTGCATAATAGGCCAAATAAATGTGCCCAACTCTTAGAGGTGCCCCAACACAATACAGGTAAACTTTCCAGTGAGTGTGGCTATTGAATGAATAGATTCTAAGGAATTGTTTCCAGAATAAAACAAAGTCCTGACCAGGATCATCCAGAATAGGGCACTGGGAGACCAGAATAATTAAAAAAATAATCATTGCACACAAATTTTACCTGTTACAGGGGTATTTCCTATATAAAAAAATATGCTGGAAAAACTCAGCAGGTTAAGCAGTATAATTTATAAAGCAAAGATAAAGATGCATAGCCAACAATTTGTGCTTGAGCCCTTCCTCAAGCTAGGAAAAATGTTGGCAGGCGTGCAAGCAAAATGGTAGTAGGGGAAGGCAAGGGGGAGGAGCAAAGTCGCAAAGGCAGTAGTAATAGGTGGATAAGGAAGGAAAGGCACAGCAGCAAGCAGGGGGCGGAGATACAGCTCTGTCAATAGAAAGGGAATGGGGTGGAGAGCTAAGGGAAAGAAGACAAGCGGAAAGGGAAGGGAGGGCGAATGGAGAGTAGGCTAGTGGAAACCAGAGGTCAATGTTAATGCTATCTGGTTGGAGAGTCCCCAGACTCCAATTGTTCCTCCAGTTTACAGGTGCTCTGGTGGAAAAATACATGAGGTCATGGACAGATATGTGATTATGGGTCTGGGATGCAGAATTGAAATGGTTGGCCATGGAAAAATCCTGTCACTGATGCGGACAGGGCAAAGGTGCTCTGCGAAGTGATCTGCCAGTCTGCACCTCGTCTCTCCAATGTAATGAAGGCCACAAAGAGAGCTCTGGATAAGGTAAATCACTCCTACGGTTACACAAATGAAGTGTTGCTTCACTTGAAAGGCCTGTTTTGGTCCCAAATTGTGGTGAGGTAGGAAGTGTGGGTGCAAATCAGGCACTTCCTGAAGCCACAGGGGAAGGTGCTGGAGGTGTAATTGGTGGAGAGGGATGAGTGCACGAGGGAGTCGTGGAGGGAGTGGCCCCTATTTAAACCAGAGAGGGGAAGATGTGTCTAGTAGTGGAATTATGTTTTAAGTGGCAGAAATTATGACTATTACCAGGTGCACTATTACTCCCAGTGCCAGGGAGAACAAAAATCCAGCCAAGAAATTAAGGGACAATAAAATGAACCTAAAATTGCACTACCTCTTGTGAAGCTGATCTTCAACAACACACCAGCAGAAATCAACCCAAAATGGCTCTAGTTACATGATGGCTGAAGGACTTGTTCCTGTAGTGTTCTCGTTATAATGACTTTCGGCAGCACAGCATTGTATATAAAGAGTTTGCCCTGTCACAATGATATGGGTTACACACAAAATTTCATAGTCTTAGTGTCCTCCAGTTAACATTAGAGAGAATGCATCAGTGGAGCTCCTGAGCATAGCCTTTAAAAATAAATAATTATAAGTGACATTTGACCATTCCTGGCTCATTAACCAGCCAATAGCTGCCAGAGAGGAGTGGGGTGTCTCGGTATAAGTGAAAGCACCTTGCTTCCCTCTGCTGTCATTGCCAAATCCATGAAGGGCTTATTTATGGCTGCTGTGGGCTGTGTTTTTCAAGCAGTGACTCACTTCCTGGCAGTCCGTGAGAGGAAAAACCTAAGTCATGTTTTAGTCTATGGACCTGTCTAACAAATGTCACAATGCTTTTTTTTTGCATGCATTTATTTACCAGTTTTGTGAACTTTTCTCAGACAGTCTGAGGAGTCATTAGTGCTAAAGGTAGCACACATTGAGCAACACCAAAGGAATGTGAGAAGTTAAGTCACAATCATGTTTCCCTAACTCGCTGTGGTTTTGTATGTGGGAATAACACAGTATTAACCACTAAACAAATTCAGAAAAGTAAATGATTGGCATTACTACCAAGGCTGATCATTACATTACAGTAGAAAAAATTATCTGAACAAAAAAATTGCATTACTTATTAAAATATTTTAGGATATTTTATTAAAATATTTCTCATGAATGTTAAAATGGAAGAGATGTAGTTTCATTGTCAAGGTTCTTTTTTTGTGTGTGAGATTAACTCTTTCATTGAATTTGTTCTTTATAGGAGTGAGTTTGAGTGATGGAGTCAGTAATATCTGATAAGATGCAAAGGCTTTTAGTTATTCAATCTATAGTAAGTTTTGGAGTCGCACATATACTGCCAAGCATCGAAAACCTAGTTGGATGACAGAACGCATCATGTCCACCACTGAACCCCAACTGCAATCCAACAGTCTGGCAGGACTCCAAGTATTGCGAGGATTCTCTTCTCTGATCCAATGACAGAGCTGACACAAGACAGCAGACTCCATTGTTTTCAATATAGAATTATTCTTGGCCTGCAGAAAAGGCGGCAAAAGGCTAAGGAGGGAAGGGGTAGTTATTTTTAAAGTAACAATATTTTCATTATTACATTCTTTTTTGAATGTTAGATTCTAAAACTTATTAAACTACAGCATAACGTCGACAGGAAAGAAAGTTTCACCTTCAGCTTTTCTTTCTATTAAAGTGTGCCAGAGAATGCTGGATCAGGGGACTCTGCACCATGCTCCCTGAAAGGTAAATAGTCCCTACTGAATTGTCAGCATCCAACTCTAGAGTGTTGAAGACTAAAATTGTGAGACCTTTGCATTCACAGCGTATGAGCTGAGCAAAGCAAGGACTGTAAAAACACAGAAATACTGGAGGAACTCAATATATCTTGCAGCATTCAAAGGAGGTAAAAATATATAACCAACGTTTTGGGCCTGAGCCCAACTTCAATTTAAGTCATACCTTAAAACGTCAGTTATATAGCTTTAACTCCTAAGGCCACTGCGAGACTTGACGAGTTCCTCCAGCATTTTTACTACAATTACAGCATCTGCAGACTTTTGCGTTTCACCCCCATCACTGCAAGGACTGTGGCCCTTGACTACAACACTGTCCAGACCCAGATATTGATTCAAATTAAGAGTCCAAAAGCTGTGCTTTGGAAAATATGACAACCCACGATGATGTAAGATGACATGTTAGCAACAATGATTCGAGCTTGAATTTTTATATTGAACAATGCCATCCAATTTTTGAGTTAAGTATAACTTCTGATAATTGTTCATAACCTGCCAGTGTAAGGATTCAATGTTGTGTCCCAGCTGTGCCCCTTCACTTGGCCTGCTGTATTTTTTTTGTTTTTCATTTTTCAAATAAACTTAAAGTTGCTGCATGTCTCAATTGTGAAACAAAATTTGATACCAAACTGCGCAAAGAAATATTTGGGCAGGAGAACATGACCTTGAAAAAGGGCTCAGACCCAAAACATTGCTTACCCTCTACTTCCTATAGATGCTCGATGATCTGCTGAGTTTCTCCAGCACTTTTGTGACCATCAAAATAGTTGCACCTGGCACTAACAAAGTCACAGATGTGGAATTTAGCAGGAGATAAGCTGAAGCAGGGCATGGGCAGAGACAGGAAGAGATAGAGATCAAAGTAGGCATTCTGGGTGATGCAGAGGATTTAGAATTGCAAATGGAAACCATGGTTGCAAATGATCTGATATCTCTCCAGGGCCGTTTTTGCACTGAAATGCTGTGTCCGTTCCTGCCTTGCTCAATGATTGCAAATAAATGATGTCACAAGATTTGGCTTACTTTTTTTTTGCATACAATGCAGAAAGCAGCTGCCACTCATGGAACATAGAAATCTACAGCACAGTATTAGCACTTTGGCCCAAGGTGCTGTGTTGACTGAATAACATACTCTAAGAACTGCCTAGAATTTCCTTACTGCATAACCCTCCATTTTTCTCAGTTCTATGTACCTATCTAATATTCCCTTAAAAGATCTTATTGCACCTGTTCCCTCTCCTGTTGCCAGCTGCACATTCCGTGTACCCAGCACTCTCTGTGTGAACAACTTGCTTCTTACATCCCCCATACTTACTTCCAAGCACATTAAAACTCTACCTCCTCGAGCTAGTGATGCCCCCTCATGTTAGCTTGGATATATTTCTGACATTATGTTACATGGACTTAAAACATTGAGAATGGAAGTTTGCAAGTCAATGAAGAATGTTTTCTGAGCTCTGAAGAGAAGTACATTTGCCAAACATCTGTGCTACAGTTTGGCAATTAACATAATCATCCCCTCAAAACTGATCAGCAAACTCCAAGACCTGGGAGGGTAATTGGATCATTGATTTCCTCACCTCCA
Organism: Narcine bancroftii; assembly: GCF_036971445.1. Classification (NCBI taxonomy): domain Eukaryota; kingdom Metazoa; phylum Chordata; class Chondrichthyes; order Torpediniformes; family Narcinidae; genus Narcine; species Narcine bancroftii. The sequence goes on along the minus strand of NC_091471.1, from coordinate 55,002,231 downwards.
CACCACAATCAGTGAGGATTGGTAAGAAAATCTCCTCCACAATCTCCATCAGTACCAGAGCACCACAGGGCTGTGCTCTTAGCATCCTCCTCCCCCATCCCCAGCTCTACTCACTTCACACCTGCGACTATGTGTCTCGGTATGACAATAACACTATCTCCAAATTTGCCGATAATACCACGGTAGTGGGTTGTAGAAAGAAAGGAGATGAGTCAGCGTACAGGAGGGATATTGAAAACTTGGCAGAATGCTGCACCAACAACAACCTTGTGCTCAATGTCACTAAAACTAAGGAGCTAATTGTTGACTTCAGGAGTGGAAAACCAAAGGTATGCAATCCAGTGATCACGAGGGATCAGAGGTGGAGAGGGTGGGCAAATTTAAGTTATTGGCAGTCACCATTCCAGAGGATCTTTTTTTATTCTCTCTGTATTGTAGTGTTTTTACATGCGTTATCTGTTCACAGTTCTTTATTTGTTTACATGTATACAGTGAGTACAGTTTTTTTTTGCACTACCAATAAGTGATAATTCTGTCTTGCCCACAAGAAAAAGAATCTTAAGTTTGAGTGTGGTGTCATGTATGTACTCTGACAATAAATCTAAAATATGAAATATGAAATGAACTGAAAATGGCCTAAAGGCACAATGGACACTGACACTGTCGGAATTGTACCCTTTAAACTGATGGAGACTCAAATGTCAGGTGTCCTTCAAAGGGTAGAAGAAGAGATTGTCCAAAATAGATTCTCCAGACAACTTAAAGATTGATTTCTCCAATTTTTAGAGTACTAAAATATGATTGCCTTAAGGAGTTATATTCAATTAGCTCCAGTGCACAAAGAAAAGCAAAATTAGCCAAAACTAGGTTGCAATTGCATTAGCATGTTTTATACTCAGTAAAATACACAATTCCAATCACTGCTCCAAGCAGCAACCATAGAAAGGTATTAGACCTTAATACTACACTCCTGAGCCACTCAGCACCATGCACACATTGATCGCCATGAAGGATAGAACATGAGAAAGAAGATATTGGCTTTGTACATGGAGCAGAGGAGGATTAGAGATGAAAGGTTTAGTGAGAAGGAGTCACCTGAAGCTACATTGTGCAATTTAGAGGATCGAGAGGAGATCTTATCAAACATGTACAATTATGAAGGCAATAGAAAAGGTAAAGGCAGAAAAGTTGTTTCCACTGGTGGGTGAAACTCTTTGGCTTGGCTTCGTGGACGAAGATTTATGGAGGGGTAAATGTCCATGTCAGCTGCAGGCTCATTTGTGGCTGACAAGTCCGATGCGGGACAGGCAGACATGATTGCAGCGGTTGCAGGGGAAAATTGGTTGGTTGGGGTTGGGTGTTGGGTTTTTCCTCCTTTGTCTTGTCAGTGAGGTGGGCTCTGCGGTCTTCTTCAAAGGAGGTTGCTGCCCGCCAAACTGTGAGGCGCCAAGATGCACGGTTTGAGGCGATATCAGCCCACTGGCGGTGGTCAATGTGGCAGGCACCAAGAGATTTCTTTAGGCAGTCCTTGTACCTCTTTTTTGGTGCACCTCTGACACGATGGCCAGTGGAGAGCTCGCCATATAACACGATCTTGGGAAGGCAATGGTCCTCCCTTCTGGAGACGTGACCTACCCAGCGCAGTTGGATCTTCAATCCACAGCGTGGATTCGATGCTGTCGGCCTCTGCCATCTCGAGTACTTCGATGTTAGGTGTGGGTGAAACTAGAACCAGGGCATATAGCGTCAGGATCTAAAGAAGCAGCTTTAGATTGAAGATGAGGAGGAACTGATTTTCCAAGAGAGTAGTGAATCTGTGGAATTCTCTGTACATGGAAGCAATGGAAGGTGTCTCATGGGGCATATTTAAAATACAGATACATTTTTGCAAAGTAGGGTAATGATAAGTTATGAAGAAAAGGCACGTACGTGGAACTGTCCATGGCCAGATCAGCCATAATAAAATATGAAAATCTATAGATATCATGGTTAAAGTAAAAACACAAAATGCTGGAAAAATTCAACAGGTCAAACAGTGTCCTTTATACAGCAAAGATATTTCAGTCCTGGGCCCTTCATCAAGTTCTAGATGCTGGCCAATGACATCCAAGAGCTCCAAGTGTTCTTGGTGCTTTTTATCAGGTCCCGACTGCCAATTTTTGTTTGGCAGGTCGTACAGCATGCTACAATAAAGAATCTGAAAATGCTTGTGGTGTGCTGCTCTGCACTCCTAGACTGAAGCTGACAAAGGAATCTCAACAGGCTGCATGACCTGCTGAGTTCTCCAACGCATTTGTATATGGCACCAGAGGGATCTGCTCCTAGTTGCATTGAAACTCTTTCGTGACAATATCAGTGTGGAACTTTGAGGGCTGTTTTACATCAGTGTGGGCAGAAATGATGTTTATGTGAATAATAAAGCATTTAGTGACTAATTCAGGAAAAAAAAAACCTTGCATTCATTAACAGAGCAGCATGGTTGGAATAGCGGTTAGCACGACACCTTTACAGCGCCAGCGATCGGGACCTGGGTTTGGATCCCACACTGTCTGTAATAAATTTGTATTTTCTCCTTGTGTCTGTGTGGGTTTTTCCTGGTGTCTCCAGTTTCCTCCCATTGTTCGAAATGTACTGGGATGTAGGTTAATTGGCTGTAAATTGGGTGGCAAGGGCTCATGGAATGAAATGGCCTGTTACCGTGCTGTATGTCTAAATTTTTTTTAAATTAAAAGAGCAAATGCAGTTTGATCCAATATCATGACGGGTTCTATTTCACCCAGGCATGATCTCCAGACTGATATATTCTGAGAAACTGGTCATGATTTAATTTCTAGGCTTCGATATATCTTTCTCAACCTTGCTGAAATAAGGTTGGCCCATTTCATCTCTGGAGCTGGAAGAAATTAATATGTTGGTCTTTATGCAGAATAATTTGTTTCATCCTCCAAATTACTTAAATAAAGTAAGATTGTTATTGCTTGTAATGTCAGGGTATAAGCAAATAAATTAGACCAAAATACTTGGTAACTCCATGTCCTTTCTAAACCATATGCATGGTTTTTGGGAAGTAGAGATTTAATTGAAGTAGGAACCTTTCTTGAGTCCTTAAAAATGTTTGATATTATTAATGGAAGTAACTGCTTGAGGTTTATTTTCCATGAATATCATCTCAGTTTTTCATTGGTTTTTATACAGACAACCAAGTGCAACAATCGTTCCCAGCCAGAAATAAAGAAACAGAAAATTAATCCAATAACGAAAAACAGAAAGTGAAAATGTCAGAAACACACAGCAGGTGAAGAAACAAATTAACGTTTTGTCAAAATTCTCAAGTTAGCTTGATCTTCCAACTTACATCATTCACGAAGAATTGACCTGATGCAGATTTAACAAAAGACTTCTTAACATGAACCCCAGTCACCTGTACTTTCTCTATTAACTATGCCTATTTCCATTTAGTTGTTCTATGTATTTTCTAATGTCTTAAAATGGATATTTCATGTTTATGAGACAGATAATGGACAGCTGGAGTCTTTATGTTCTGCGGATCCATTGCTTCAGACATGATTGAAGGAGAGGGATGAAAGGAGGAGTAGTGGCATTGCTAGTCAGGGAAAATATCGCAGCTGTGTGAAGTCAGAACAGCCAAGAGGGTTTGTCTACAGAGGACATATGGGTGGAGTTGAGGAGCGGGAAAGGTGTGACCACACTGATAGGGTTGTATTATAGACTGCCTAGTAGTCAATGAGAATTAGAGGAGCAAATCTGTTGAGAGATAACAGCCCGATGTAAGAAGCTGAAAATTGTGATAGTAGGAGGGTTTAACTTTCCAAATATTGACTGGAACTCCCATACTGTGAAAGGGCTGGATGGCTTGAAGTTTGTGAAATGTGTTCAGGGAAGTTTTCTAAATCAATATATAGAGGTAACAATGCGAGAGGATGTAATACTTGTTCTCCTTTTAGGGAACAAGACAGGTCAGGTGACAGATGTTCATGTAGGTGAACATTTTGGGTCCAGTGACCATAATGATATTAGCGTCATTAATTATGGAAAAGGATAAGTCTGGTGCTCATATTGGGATTCTAAATTGGAGGAAGGCAAATTTTGTGGAACTGAGAAATTATCTAGGAAGAGTGAATTGTTTTCTGGCAAGGGTATGTAAAGTAAGTGGAAGGACTTCAAAGGTGAAATTTTGAGAGTGCAGATGCTGCATGTTCCTGTCAGGATTAAAGGCAAAGCTTACAGGCACAGAGAACTCTAGTTTTCAAGAGATATTTGCAACCTGATTTAGAAGAAGAGCAAAATATATAGCAAGTATAGGCAACAAGGTACTTGAAGAGTACAGAAAATGCAAGAAAATACTCAAGAAGGAAATCAGGAAGGCAAAAAGAAAATATGAGGTTGCTTGGGCAGATAATGTGAAGGTAAACCTCTTCATGTGTGAAACATCACTTAATGGGGGAGATCTTAAACAGTTTTTTTTTGCATTAGTATTTCTCAGGAAACTGGCATAGTGCAAAAGGAAGGGAGGGAAACAAACAGAGCTGTCACGGAACATATGAAGATTAAGGAGGCAGAAGCGCTTGCTGCCTTACAGTGAATAAAGGTAGGTAAATCCCCCAGGCCAGATATAATATGCTCTCGAACCTTGAAGGAGACTAATGTAGAAATTACAGGGGCCCTGGTAGATATAGTCAAAATGTACTTAGCCACAGGTGAGGTGTCAGGGATTGGAGGGTAGCTCATCTTGTTCTATTGTTTAAAAAAAGGCTCCAAAAATAAACAAGGTATTTATAGGGCAGTGAGCATGACATCAGTAGCAGATAAATTATTGGAAAGAGTTCTGAGAGATAGGATATATAGGTATTTGGAAAGCTATGGGCTGATTAAAGACAATCAGCATGGTGTTGTGCATGTTAGGTCATGCTTAAAAAATCTTGTAGAGTTTTTCAAGGAGGTTACCAAAAAAGTAGATGAAGAAAAGGCTGTGGATATTATCTCCATGGACTTTAGTAAAGCCTTTGACCAGGTCCCACATGGAAGGTTAGTTCAAAAGGTTCAGACACTAGGGTTCCACGGAGAGGTTGTAAACTGGATTCAAAATTGTCTGCGTGGGATCGTTTCTTCTCAGACTGGAGCCCTGTGTCTATTGGTGTGCCTCTGATATCTTGTTGGGCTATTGTTGTTTGTTGTCTATATCAATGATCTGGATGATAATGTGGGAAATTGGATTAACAAGTTTGCTGATGACATAAAGATAGGAGGTGTTGAGGTCAGTGAGGAAAATTTTCGAAGTTTCCAGAGGGATTTAGACTAACTGGGAAAATGGGACAAAAAATGGCAGATGGTATTTAATGCAGACAAATGTGAGGTGTTCCATTTTGGAAGGGCAAACCAAGATAGGACATACACAGCAAATGGTAGGAAACTGAGGAGTGCAGAGGAGCAAAGAGATCTGGGAATACACTTTTCACTGAAGGTTGCAAAGCAGGTGGAGAGGGTTTTAAAGAAAGCTTTTAGCATCTTACCCTTTATAATCAAATTATTGAGTATAGGAGTTGGGATGTTATGCCAAAGTTGTTAAAGACATTGATAAGGCCAAATTTGGAATATAGTGTGCAGTTCTGGTTGCCTAACTACATGATGGATATCAATAAGATTGAAAAAGTGCAGAGAAGATTTACTAAGTTGTGGCCAGGTCTTCCGAGGTTGAGTTACAGGGAAAGATTGAATAGGTTAGAAGAGATTAATTCCTTGGAGTGAAGAAGACTGAGGAGAGATTATGAGAGGTATAGACAGAGTGGATGTGAATAGGGCTTTTTTCCACTTAGATTGGGGAGATAAATATGAGAGGTCATAGTTTGAAGATGAAAGGGGAAAGGTTTAGGGGAACATTAGGTCTTCACTCAGAGAATGATGGGAGCTTGGAATGGCTGGCATCTAGTATGGTGAATGTGGGCTTGATCTTGAGTTTTAAGAATAGATTGGATGGATACATGGATGGGAGAGGTCCAGAGGGTTATGGAATGGGAGCAGGTCAATGGGACTAGTGGAGTGGTAGTCAGCACAGACTCGAAGGGGCAAATAGCCTGTTTTCTGTGCTGTAGCATTCTATGGTTCTATGTGTTAATGTAAGAAATTCTTTATGCTGTGAAAATTTGGCTTGCTTTGTTACATTACTCCCAAAATAACTTCCTGTGGTATACCTAAAAATAAAACATCCAGGACATTGGCAATGTTTTTATCTTTTGATGTAGTTCCTCGGGAAATGAATGAGTAGATGTGTGCTTCAAGTGTATGCAATGATGTTGACTAGAATGCAATAAAAAAAGACTGAAAAAAGCTGCTGAAAACTTTAATCTAAGGGCAGGCCTCTTAATTCCACATTCCTTATTTTTTCAGGGGAACGTTTCACATTAATTTCCACAAACTAATAACACAATGAAATTGCCGGAGCCTCTTTCAAGAAGACTTTTTTTTTGTATTGGTGTGTCTACTTGAAAACTGAATTTAAGTGAAAAAATTAAATTGCCAGTGGGTCAATCCCAAGTACAACCAGCAAAAGTGCATGGTGTATAAACAAGCTCAATGGATTTGTTCACCAGAATTACATTGATTCAGTATTAGTTCTGTGACTTCTAAGTCATTTTCACTTTAGCAATTTGAACATGTAACCCAAATCGGCATTTCAGTGTTGCAGTGTTGAGGGTATTGACTTTCAGAGAGTCGTCAAAAGGGGGCCCTGCCTGCCAAAAGCAGGATTTTTGGAGACAAAAAAAAAATGGGATATTGTCATGTCATTCACATAGACTAGTGCACTCAGTTGGATAATGGCCATTTAAAGGACTGAAGATGAAGTATTTACTGTACACTGAATCCTTGATGAGATTTGAACTCAACTCCCTGCATTACATGTCTAGACCTCTGAATTAACACATCAAGTATCATGGTGGCTTGGGAAACAGCTTAAAAGAGTGGGTGCAATGATTCTTAATATCTTAATGTGATGAATATAGAGAAGGGCCATTATGTAGGAAATACCCTTGCAAAGTTTAGAACTGGACTGAAAAGCAATAGAATTAAATATTGGGGATTAACTGGAAAAATGCAACATGGAGGAAGATAACAGAATACATATGTAATTAGATAAGGAGACTTATTCTATTTCTTATTAAGCCACATGACAAAGTTAATTATTTTGAAAAAATATTAATTAGTCAAGTTGTACTTGACATTATATTATTTCTGTTTAATTCCATTCAATTACTCTGAATATTTGGTGAATAAGCTTGTATAATCTTATTTAAATCTCTAAGGATGTTATGATATTTTTGTGCAACTAAAACTGCACATGATTGGTAAGTGAACAGAATAGATTAGCACACCCCTGAAATAGCAAACTAGAAGTTGTGACTACATTGGTGCATATGGAGAAACATGTGTCAATAACACAAAGGTTAGAGGTGTTGTGGAGAGTGAGGAAGGTCAGAACAGGATGCAGCTAGGATGCAGAGTTGAGCAGAAAAGTGGCAGATGGATTCAATTCAGATAAGTATCAAGAGTTCTATTTAGAGAAAATGGTTAATGGCAAGAATCTGCCTTGCAGCTTGATAGGGTAGTTAAATGGCTGATGGTATGCTGGCCTTTATTGGTCAGGGATTATCTGGTGAGTTAATGTTGCAGGTCTATAAAACTCTAGTTAGACCACACTTGGAATATTACATTTATTTCTATTACCTCATCACGGGAAGGCTGTGAAAGCTATAGGCCAGAGTACTGAGGAGATTTACCAGGATGTTTTCTGGATTGGAGAATGTGTCTTGTGAAGCTAAGTTAACAGAGCCAGGCCAATTTTTTTTTTTTTTTGGAGCTAAGAAGGATGAGAGGTGACACTGGAGATCTACAAGATTATGTGGATAGCCAACCAAGGTGAGAAGTAGCAGATCCCAGAGGACATCTGTGCAATGTGAAGGGAGGAATGTTTAGGGAAGATGTCAGGAGTAAGTTTCTTTCACAGAGAATAATGGGTCCCTGGAATGGGTTATCAACTGTGGTGGTGGAGGCTGGTGCAATAGCCACATTTAAAAGACTCTTCAACAGGTACATGGATGCAAGAAAAATAGAGAGTTATGTTTGTGAGGCCATTTACCCTCACCTCCATTGTTGAGTTGTTGAGAGGTTTTGCCTGGTCTAGAATGACTGATGCCAATGCACCAGAGGGTGCATTGGTCTCCCTGTCGATGTCTTGATCTGAGGAACAGAAATATGGTGTCAACCACGAGGAACAGCAAGATGGCCACCATTCCCACTGTTGCTTCACTTCCGGATTTCCTCAATGCTTTATTTCTGGTAGAAATTCCCGCCATGAGATGCAGCAAGATGGTGGCGGTGAGCAGCATGGAGAGGCAGGGACCCACACTTCTGGGCTTGAGCACAGGCCGTACAACAGTTCAGGGGTCGCACAGGTGGTTGCCTTCTTGGGGATCCCCTTGACCCAATAGACTCACCCAGTGTCCCCTCTTACCACATCCTGACCATATGAAATCCTTCGTGGAGCATCTGGCGCGGGTGTGTTTGGCCTGTCCACAGAAGTAGCATCCCTGGTTGCATGAGGCCACGGTAGTCTGTACCAGGGATGGTTGCATTCCGCAGGCCTAGTCTTCCAAGAAAGTGCCACTTTTGTTAGAGAGGTTGCCACTCCCAGTTGGGCCTGTTCAATAGATTTCGTCAGATCAAGGGTACAGGCAAGGTCCTTCTTCCCCAGCTCTATCAGTTGCTACCGCATGTACCTTGATCTCACTCCAGCCACAAATGTATCCCGGACTTGCTCTTCATCTCTCACCCGGGCTGAGACCTCTTCGTAGTGACACTTCCTCATCAGTGTCCATAGATCCAGAATATAGTCGTCCAGCGATTCAGCCAGTCATTGCCAAAGTTGAAAGAGTCAGTGTCTCGCCAGCACATCCTTCTGAGGCCTCATGTAGTGGGCCTTCAATGGCCATCACGCACGTCACACAGTCCCTGATGACTGCATATCCCATAGGACCGACTTGGGAGAGGGGGGCCGATCTCCGGAGGCTGTCGGAATGGATGCCTGGCTTCAATAGGGCTTCCATCCTGTTTCCAAAAGAAAGATAATAAAATTGTCATATAATTGATAGTACTCGGAGACTTGTGTGGAGCACAAGCATGCTTTTATTAGCTTACAATTAACAGCTGGTATCTACAATGGTCTTCATATAAATTGGAGGTAAGGTGGGAAAACGGCTTGTATCAGGACCAATGGGGGTGGAACCAAGAGAAGGGGCCGGTCATCTAATCTACCCATAGACCGTGAATTCCAGTTCACTGCACTAACTAATCCCATCTCTCTATCCATCTATTCTGTGCTTGTTCATGTGTCTCTATAAATGCCTTTTAAACATGACTATTGCATCTACTTCTACCACCTCCTGCGGCAGCATGTTCCAGGCACCTACCACTCCCTATGTAAAAAAAAAAAAGCTTTCCTTGTAAATCTCCCCTCTTAACTTAAACCAATATCCTCTTGTTTTTGACATTTGCACTCTGGCAAAAAGACTGATTGCCTACCCTATCAGTCTGTCATAATTCTACATCATTCATTCCGGTTGCCATTCCGTCTCTACAGACAAAACAATCTAATTTTGTTCAACCTCTCCTGAGCTAATGCATGCCAATCCAAGCTAATACACCCTCCACATCTTTCCTGTAGTATGGTGAGCAAAACTGCTTACAATATTTCACATTTGGTCTAATCAAAGCTGTGCCATGACATCCTCATTATTTAATACAGTGCCCTGAATAATGGAGGCAAGCATGTTGCATGCCTTTTCAACCCTATATGGTGCCATATGCACCATCCATTTGCATTTATATTTTCAGGAAGCATGGATCTCTTTGGCCATCAATGCTATTAAGAGCCCAGCCATTTACTATATCCTTTCCTCTTGTATTCACCTCCCACCGATCATATATCAAAGGAATTGAATCCATTTTGGGATGGTCATGCAAATCATTTCTAAGAAAAATTACTTCTGTTGGAAAATTAGCAAAGCTTTTTTGGTGTCATTCACTTTCTCCTTTCTGAAATTTGCACAACATTGATTGCACAGCTGATAAGGTTACTCGTCTTGCATCTCTTGTATCGTCCATCCTGAAATAAATTGGAGCTTTTGGGTGCAACCTTTGATCTTCTTGACTAAAGGTCAGAAGACATCATGCTATCTGTTTTAATGCAAGAACTTAGGAGTAAGCTATCATGGAGATGTTTCTTTTGGAAAGGTCACAATTCCTTGTGGAGTATCTGAGTGGACGTGAGCAGCATTTGTTTCATGCATCAAAAAAAGGTTGAAATCCAATTTCTGAGTGATGTACCATCATTAATCACAAAAGACTGAGGTTGTGAAACTGACAGGCTTTCATTAACTATAGACTGGACCAGCCATCAACCTCATTGACTGATCAAGGCAGAGTGGAACGGGGAACATTTAAAGGACTATGGGGAGGATCAGTCTCAGGAGACGGGTCCAGCCAAGCAGCAGCCAATCCTAGTGTTTTTACCAAACTGAGACAATCATCCAATTCAAGCATTAAAAAAGAGAGGGAAAACAAGTACAGAGTGAAAGTTAGCAATAGCTGATTTTAAAATAAACTGAAACAGAAACCACCGATGAGCAACATTCCATGTTTTATTGATTTGTGTTATTGCAATGTCAATTTTTTTCCTCTCTGCTTTTGTGAGCCTCCAGCTGGTAGAGTGAATCAAGCAGAACTGAAGGATTCATCTGCAGCTTAGATGTACCCAACTTAAGGCAGGGGCAGCTAAGCCAGACCTCTGAAAATAATCAGCGGCAGGCAGATTGTAAGTTTCACCCCAGGCAAGACACCTACCGTTACCTTCCCTAATTCATGAATAATGAAACACATAGTGAAGCAGAAATGTCCCCTGAGTCCAAATTTATATATGATCTGAAACCATGAGACTTATAAACAACTGTTGTCCCACCTCCATAACACCATTTAAATTATATGTTTATTCCAAAAAAAATCACGCTTAAAGCAGCCCACTGCTTGTCAATTTAAGATTTAAATTTGTCACAGAACTCTCTGGTGTTGTTTATCACTGGAATAAACTATAAGGCACAGTTCTGGGAAGGTTAATATATTTTCATATTCATGACCAAATTTTTTTTTGTTGTCAGTTAAAGTTTGTTTTCAAAATGTTGTGTAATGCATTGAAACTATAAGTATGTAGCAGGGTCACTACAGTTATAGTTCGGACAATAACTCGAGTAGAAAGAAGACTTGAACACCAGGGGAGTCTAATTCACACTGACTTCATTTGGCTACAGCTCTGCCTTTTATAGGCAGCCAGCTGTGTCACCACTGGGGCATGGCTTGAACAAGGCAGGCTGCTGATTGGTTGTCCTAGATGCTCAGGCCCGGATTGGATCCCATGTGATTGGCCGATTCAACCGCTATTCCTGTGGCTTATAGGAGCGGGCATCTCATCCAGCGTGCTGTCTGCCAGATTGTTGTGTTCGACAACTGTTTGCTGTGTTGGCCTGTAAAGTGGGCTGTTAACTGCTGGCCGTGACATGAAACCTTCCAGAGAACCAGCAATCAGGACATTGTCTTTTGGCGGTCAACTGCTGCACCATGGGGTCGGGTGAGTAACTGGCTGGTTAACATCCAAATGGGCTGGTTTCAGCCGGTCGAGTGTGAAGGTCTCCTCCCTGCCATCAATGTCCAACACACAGATGGAGCTGTTGTGTCTGATGACGTGGTATGGCCCTTCATAAGGCAGTTGAAGGGGTGGCCGGTGGGTGCCGCATTGGACGAATACGTAGTGACAGTGTGCAAAGTTTTGTGGGATAAAGGTTCTGGCTTGCCCATTATCTCTGAGCTTAACTAGGGTTAAGCTCCATCCTCAACATCCATTGGAGCGCTTACATCCCTAACGTCGAAGTACTCGAGATGGCAGAGGTCGACAGCATCGAGTCCACGCTGCTGAAGATCCAGCTGCGCTGGATGGGTCACGTCTCCAGAATGGAGGACCATCGCCTTCCCAAGATCCTGTTATATGGCGAGCTCTCCACTGGCCACCGTGACAGAGGTGCACCAAAGAAAAGGTACAAGGACTGCCTAAAGAAATCTCTTGGTGCCTGCCACATTGACCACCGCCAGTGGGCTGATAACGCCTCAAACCGTGCATCTTGGCGCCTCACAGTTTGGCGGGCAGCAACCTCCTTTGAAGAAGACCGCAGAGCCCACCTCACTGACAAAAGGCAAAGGAGGAAAAACCCAACACCCAACCCCAACCAACCAATTTTCCCCTGCAACCGCTGCAATCGTATCTGCCTGTCCCGCATCGGACTTGTCAGCCACAAACGAGCCTGCAGCTGACGTGGACTTTTTACCCCCTCCATAAATCTTCGTCCGCGAAGCCAAGCCAAAGAAAGAACTAGGGTTAATAAGCCCAGGCACTCATGCAGTCGAGACAATGTAGCTGCCGGGAGCTCCCCCAAGTCCTCGGAAGCTCCTACGAATTCGCTGGGGATGACTAGGGGCACGCCATAAACCAACTTGGCAGAGGATACCTCAAGATCCTCTTTCGGGGTAGTGTGAATCCCCAGCAGGATCAAAGGGAGCTCATCAGCCCAGTTCAGTCTGGTGAGTCGGGCCGTCAGAGCTGTCATCAGGAGCCTGTGGAACCTCTCCACCAACCTGTTGGCCTATGGGTGGTATGCTGTGGTGTGGTGGAGTTGAGTCCCCAGGGCATTTGCTAAGGTTGGAAGTGGATTGGGCCCCCCCCCCATCAGATGTTAAGTGTTCAGGGACCCCAAAATGTGCCACCCAGGTGTTCAGTAATGCTTGTGCGCATGTCTCCATGGAAATTTCAGGTAGCGACACTGCCTCTGGCCACCTAGTCATTCGGTCGACCATGTTCAATAGATAACGTGCCCCTCTGGATACAGGTGCAAATGGCTGAAATGGTGGCATGCTTGCTTGAAAGGCTGCAGAGGGGTTTTTACGTGGGTCTGGGCCTTGGATGCCTGGCACTAAGTACATGTTGTGGCCCACTGAGTGACCTCTTTATGGAGGCTATGTCAGACATACCTGTTGGCCACCAGTCTAACTGTAGTCACAATAGTGGGGTGAGCCAAATTGTGGACTGAATTGAAAACTCGCCTCCGCCATGCGACCAGAATGATAGACGCGGTTTACCAGTTGAGGTGTCACAGAAAAGTGAGTGGTTACCTGGGGCGACCTGGATCTGCCAGAGATGCACAGTCGATAGACAGATGGGATAGGGCATCGGCTACCATGTTGGACTTCCCAGCAATCAGTTCAATATCCGTCAAAAATTCAGATATGTAGGACAGGTACTGCTGTTGCTTGGCTGACCATGGGCCTGACAATTTTCTGAAAGCAAAGGTAAGTGGTTTGTGGTCTGTGTAAATTTTGAACTTCCTGCCCTCCAGGAAGTCATGGAAATGCTGAATTGCCAAGTATAAGGCGAACAGCTCCCTATCAAAGGCTCTGTATTTGTGTTCTGGTGGCCTGAGATGTTTACTGAAAAAGGCCAGCGGCTGCCACTGTCCAATAATCAGTTGTTCAAGTACACCCCCAACCGCTCTGCTGGAGGTGTCTACCATGAGGGCAGTCGGGTCATCTGTCCTGAGATGCACAAGGAGAGTGGCATTGACCAGGGCATCTTTGGTTGCTCGGAAAGCCTAGGTCACTTCCTGTGTCCATTGTCTCAACTGGGCCCTGCCATGAGGGGAAATAGCGGACTCATGATGCGGGCTGCTGCAGGTATGAAGTAATGATAAAAACTGATCATACTTGCAAACTCTTGCAGTCCCTTCATGGTTGTTGATCATGGCCTGGCCCCATGTTGATCAATGCAATGGCCCAGGAAATCAATTGTTATCAGCCAAACTAACAATTGGCCAGATTGATGGTTAAACTGAGTTCACGTAGTCTGAAGAACAGTCGTCTTAAATGAGTGGCGTGCTGAATGTGGGTGTGGCTGGCTATTAAAATGTCATCGAGGTAGTTGAAGGCGAAGTCCAGATCTTGGCCCACTGTGTCCATTAACCTTTTGGAAAGTGTGAGTCACATTTTTTCAGCCCGAATGACATGCGGAGGAATTATGATGGCAGCTTTGGGAATGTCATCGGGGTGAACTTGGATCTGATGATAACCCCTAATGAAGTCCGCCTTAGAGAATATCCATGCCCTTTGCAGATTAGCGGTGAAGTTCTGGATATGGGACACAGGTAGCTGTTGGACATGCTGGCATCATTAAGGTGGTGGTAGTCTCCCCATGGCCTCCAACCTCCAGCTGTCTTAGGTACCATATAGAGGGGGGGAGGCCCATGGGCTATCGGAGTGGTGCACAATGCTGAGTTCCTCCATCTTTTGAAACTCTTCTCTAACCAGGTTGAGTTTCTCGGGGGAAGACGCCACGCCTTAGCATAATAATTTGGGGCCTCACCCCGTGTTTTGGTTCCACAGAGTTGAAATGGGGCATATTGATGGAGGGGAATTCCACTGAGACTCAAGCAAATTTGTTATCGGCAGTACTCACTGAGTGTAGATGGGGGTTAGTAAGTTTGGTGACTTTGGTGAGAGTGTCTGAAAAGTCTGGCCGTGCACCTGCCAATGCCCCTTAATGTCCATCAGTAGCGAGTTGGCTCTGAGGAAATCGACACCCAGTAATAGTTGTTGTATGTGTGCCACAGGTGAATAGCCTGTCCCCAAAGCAGAGGGGAATTATACAGGTGCTAAATGTCTGAATGTTGGAGACGTTTACTGCTTGAAGCTCTTGGCCCAGCTTGTCACTGAGGATTTCTAGGCTAGACGGGGGAAGGACATTGTACTGTGCCCTAGTGTCCACCAAGAAACATTAGCCCGACAAGGAGTCTTGAATGTGGAGGAGGCTATGCAGTTGGCCAGTCATCATAGCCATCAATAATGGCCAGCCTTAGCATTTCCCTTGAACGTGCAAAGGGAGTGGCATCGGCGGGCCTCGGTACCCTCCCATTGATGCTAAAAACAATACTTCTCACTGGTCGGGTGTGATAATCAGGTGGTCAGTAGGATGGTTGGTCAGACGGTCAGTCAATGGACTTCCTTCCTGGCCAGGCATTGCAGACTAGGTGCTGTCACCTGTTCAAGCTAAACACAAGCATCACTCTTAACCAATCATAGCATGTCTGTTCGGGCAGCCATCCTCCTGGAGTTGTCGAAGTCTTCCTCCGCGATGAGAGGCTGGATGTCTTCAGGCAGCCACTCCAGAAAGATCTGCTGGAAAAACGGCACGGGCAAGAGGTGTGGCCATCGTTGAGAGCGAGCATGTCACTCATGAGGTTGGAATGTGTCCTGTCCCCCAAACCGTTAATATGCAGCAGTCAGGCCGTGCACTTGCACTTTGAGAGCCCGAAAGTGCAAGTTAATATCTCCTTGATGGTCACATACTTCCCTTGCTCCGGGGGCTGCTGGCGGAAGTCAATGATGCGGGCTGCGGTGTCTTGATTGAGGGCACTGACCACGTAGTAGTAGCACGTGTTGTCTGCGGAGATCTGGCGAATGGAGAACTGTGCCTCGGCCTGCTGGAACCACACCCATGGTTGCGACGCCCAGAAGCCCAGCAGCTGTAGGAGGTAGGGGTGGGTCTGAAGGCAAGTGATGGCCACAACTGTATGGGATGGGGGGGAATCTGCACCTCACTTGGTGGGGGGGCAATGCCTGCAGATGCCCTCCCTGTCTGTGCATCCATTAATGTTCAAATTAAAGGGTAGATATTTCTCCAACATTCCTAACTTTACTCCATTTTGGTAAGAAGAATCAGAATAGGATATACGTGGTAAATGGGAGAGCATTGAGGAATACAGAAGAGCAGAAAGATTTAGGAGTAACGGTACATCGTTCCCTGAAGGTAGAAACTCACGTGAATAGGGTGGTGAAGAAGGCTTTTAGTATGCTGGCCTTTATCAATCATTGCATGGAATATAGGAGTTGGGAGGTGATGTTGAGATTGTATAAGACGTTGGTGCGGCCTAATTTGGAGTTCTGTGTGCAGTTCTGGTCGCCTAATTATAGGAAGGATATAAACAGAGTGGAGAGAGTGCAGAGAAGGTTTACCAGAATGTTGCCTGGGTTTAAGCATCTGGAGTATGGGGAGAGATTGGACAGATTGGGTCTTTATTCTTTGGAGCGTAGAAGGTTGAGAGGGGATTTGATAGAAGTATTTAAGATTATGAAAGGGATAGACAGAATGGATGTGGATAGACTATTTCCGTTAAGAGGAGGAAAGTTTAAAACAAGAGGACATGAGTTAAGAATTAAGGGGCAGAGGTTTAGAGGTAACATGAGGGGGAACTTCTTTACTCAGAGAGTGGTAGCTGTGTGGAATGATCTTCCGGGAGAAATAGTGGCGGCGGAGTCAATTGTATTATTTAAGAAAAGGTTGGACAGGTATATGGATGAGAAGAAGATGGAGGGTTATGGGCATTGTGCAGGGAGGTGGGACTAGAAAGGGGTGTTTGGTTCGGTGCGGACTAGAAGGGCCTAATGGCCTGTTTCCGTGCTGTAATTGTTATGTTATGTTATGTTATGATGTTCAACATTTATTTTAAAATAATTTCCATATCCATAGCTCTTTAACCAAAGAAAATAGTTTAGTTGCATCTATTCTATCAGTTCTTGCAAATGTAAATTATCTCCCAACTTTATGGGTTCCAAGAAGCAAATCCCTATGCCAGATAATAACTTTTTTTTATAATTTATCAGTCCAGGTGCCATTCCAGTAAATCTATCCTGCACTCCTTCCAGGTCCAAAATGCTTTCCTAAGTGTGACGAGGACTGCTCATTAGTATGGTCTAACTAGGGTGTTGTAAAAGTATGTTAAAAATTCTATTCCTTGCATTCCCCTCTTTTGACCACAAAAGCTAATATTCTGTTAGACATTTTCTTTATTTTACCTATCTCTCCATGACAATACTCCTGTTTTGGTATGACAGCATAGTTTAAAGACTTACAAGATGCAGAAGTACTTTGTTAAATAAGCCCTAACTTCAAGTTAAAAGTCCAACACCCATGAATTATCCATTTCTCCTTGTAAATTTCACTGCTCCATAGCCAGATAACTAACTGCAAGACCAACTATCAAACATAAGAGTCACACAATGCTTATATTGCTTATTGTTTATATCATATGCTCTTTTATGAGATCTCAACAATAAGATGTACTGAGAAAATTCTTCAATACATGGTACAATAGACAAACATGTTGGAAGAACTCCAGCAGGTCACACAGCATCCATAGGAAGTGAAGGATAACTAACTTTTCAGGCCTAGTCCCTTTGTCACTGCAGACTTTACTGCCTTCTTTAACTTCAACACACAGTAGTTAAGGCAGTAAATTATCAAATAGCTTAATTGAGCATTAAATAAGTGCAAAATATTAACTGTAGTTTACAATAATTATAATACTGATAATTTCCTCCTTAGAATGCAAAGATTAGCAACCAAGACAGATTCATGGAAAATTTCAGTGCTGGTGAAAGGACCTGGATTTAGTATTCCATTATAATTTGCATTTGATCTTTAACAGTTCATCTGATTTAAAATCCAATTGCCTTCTGTTGGACAAATAATCCAGAATAAGATGGGCTTCAGAAACACCTTAACTTTTTATCTTGTCTTGAAGACCTTTATTTTCATTTTCCTCTTTCCTGGTGATTCAATTTTCCTCTCCACAACAGAACAGAAAACAGCTGGAATCAGGTTCAGTCAAGCCAGCATAACAAAAATACTGGAAGCCTATATAACAACATTTTTAATGTGTTTATTTGGCAGCTTTTCATTTCCTTTCTTCCTTCTACTCCAATCATCCCATCTCATTTCCTTTCTTCCTTCTACTCCAATCATCCCATCCATCCCACAAGCACAAGGAGTTGCATCCCAATAATTTCTTCTGTTGAATCCATCAAGTATAAATCCAGCCTTATCAAGATCTGTGGACAACCTGTCAATTGAAAGGTGGCCCAACATTGATTTCTCCTTCCAACAATACAGGGCAGAGTTTGCAATCTTCCTGATTCAGAATATTTTTTTTTCCAGGTTGATTTGTAGGGCTAGGTGCTACAATCCCTGACATTTCAGTATTGTTTAGGTTGATCCTCTCTAAGAGAGGCAGCAAAGTTGATGCCTCAATTATGATGATGGAGGATGACCACTCGGGTTTGTTGTACAGTGTGGGACACATCTTCACTTGTGTTCCCTGGTGTTTTAAATCCAAGATGCCCTCTGCCAAGGCAGGTACTGCGAAGGCTGATCAGACATGTCCCATATTAGTTTCTCTTAGTGGTTATTTTGAAGCCCGGATAGGATGCCTCCTTATCACCTGGAGCCAGTGACTGCTCACTTCAGCTGTTGAAGAGGGATTTTAATTGCCTTTCTGAGGGCCTGTCTACATCTCTCCGAAGCTGGGTCATAGAGTTGGCAACTGACCTCAACCAGGCGAACCCTCACTTTCCAGCCTCGCTCCTCTGTTTCTGCAGCAAGATTAGAGGAATGTAGTCTTCCATTCTTATACACTATGTAATGGCATCCCAAAATTTTCTGCACCCACATCCATAAATTATAAATCCAGCCTTATTCATCCTTAGAACTGAGGACAATCTCGCAATTGAAAGATGGCCCAACATCGGTCCTCCTTCTAACAGCATAGGACAGAGTTTGCAATCTTCCTGTCCTCAGAATATTTTTGCCAGATTTCTTTTTCATTTACTTATCTGTTTATTCATTCAGGGGACATGGACTCTACAGGCACAGAAGGCATTCAACTACTCATCCCTAATTGGCCAGGAGAATGTGGTGGTGAGCTGCCTTCCTGAACTGCTATGGTCCTTGAGGTAGTGGTCTACCCATAATACTCTAAGGGAGAAAGTTCCAGGTTTTTGACCCATCAATGGTGAGGGATCAGTGATGGTAGGCGACTTGGAGGGCAACTTCCAGGTGGTGCTCTTCCCATCCTTTTGCTGTCCTTTATCTTGGCGCTAGTAGATGTTGTGAGTTTGGAAGGGGCTGTGGAAGGAGCCTTGGTGAGTTGCTCGAGGATTAATCAAGGGATGTGGACTTTGCAGGCAAAGCTAGAATTTATTATTACATTGGGGCAGAAACCACTACATTAAGAGCAAAGTGTGATTTGTTATATCCAGTATGGGTACTATGCCTTTCAATTCCAGATATTGATTTAAAAATATTTGAACTTAACTTCCCTACTTTTCATGGTAAAATTCAAAATCATGTGTCAATCAACAGTCCAAGCCTCTGTATAAAGTAACTTAGCTGTCATCTGACACCTGAGGTGCAAAACACCTATCCTGGCTGTCATTTGCACTGCCTATGAAATAGCAAAATGACAAGAAAACAACCTGCCCTTGTCTGTGCCTTCTTGTCAAATCCTTTTGTTCATTTATGGGGCTGTCTTACCTCAGCTCCTGTACCACCACATCAGCCTCTTCTCGCCAAAACCTCTTGAGCCAAAGCCTCAACTCCCCACTCTAACTCTGACCCACTCACATGATGGCCACTCTGTGTATACATCTCAACTACTTAAGCTGTCCCATTCTCACACACTGTCGCTCCAACTCCTGTGTGCCATGATAATTGAAACTCAATTATGCTATGGTAATTTAAAGCCTTTGAGAGTTGTATTAACTTAAAGGTCATATTTTTAATATATGTCATACCATGATTCTTTCCTTGGAAAATTAGTCTCCAACCATTAAATACAGTATCATACAACAGCTGAAGTATTAAACAAATTCTATGATATATTCAGGGAAAAAGCTTCATTGTTACCATGGTATCATCGACTGGGGATCTAGACATCATGAACTATTGTTACTGTAAATCCCAATTAAATCATACTAGTTTAATCTCCAGTTCATAAGAGAAATTGAAAATGTCGAAATATGTAAAAATTGCTGCATTTATATGGACATTATATCGAAAAAAATGTGTCCAGTCAGCTGGAGACATCAATGGTATGGAGAAAGGTGGATATCACAAAGTAACCTTTGTTCTGAGAGGATTGAAAGGCTGGAGCCAGAATCAGAGATTGGAAGGAGTCTTACAATGGATAGATTTTGATTTCATAACTTTAATGCCTTCTAGGATCAGGAACCAGTGAAAGTTAATGTGCTAAATGTCAAACAGAAAATCACGGTAGCAGTCACAAGGGGTGAAAAGAAAAACAAAAAAAAGGAAATAATATTAATTAAAGGTTTTTATTCAAATAAAATCTCATTATATCTCTTGGACCTAAACCAAGTTACACAATGCAACAAATTACTACCTTGTCTGCTATGACAGGAAGAATATTATAGAAACTACCATAATCAATTGATCCTGATCAGTTTATCAGTTTTTAAGCACAGGACAGTAAGATGAAAAAAACATCCATACCCTTTTTCAAAAAGCCTTCTGGATCATTGATGTCAAATGTGGAGAAAATGCTACAGGGAAATCAATGTGGTAGAATGGGATTGCTCCGTAAATAGTCATAGACTTGACGGTGCAAAATTGACTCTTTCTGTGCTGTAAGAAAATAAGGAAATATGGAACCCTGAGCCATTGTTTCAGGATCTCAGATTCTATCTGCCGTAATGCTGGTTTGAATGTTGATTTAGATCTCGGTTCATAGAAGGCTGTGATGGAGATCGTGTTCGTTATCTTTTGAGTTAAAAAATTTTAAAAATATATAAAATGTAACTCAAGCTGATAAAGTGGAAATAAAATGGTGAATCTATCATTATTTTTACCATGATTATAATTGTGACTTTTTTAATATATTAATGAAAATATCCTTGCAAATTAGCTGGTATTTGAATCATAGAAGTGTAAAGTCACTCCTTGAGCCCCAACTGACCTACATCTGGACCATATCCCTCCAAACCCTTCCTGTCTATGTACCTGTTCAAATTTTTCTTAAATATCACCTTTCCTGGTCACCGTTGTTTGTACATGAGAGATTGGCTGTTCCCAAATGATCTTGAAATAATTTCAAGTTTACATTTGCACAAGCATTCAGTGCACACATACTTTTGTCACAGGAAAATAATTTGCATAACGTAAGATTTTTGTCCACAATAACTTCTAAAAATTAAAGGCAATATTGCTAATAACCTCCTTAAAACTCTACAAGATTGGTTAAACATGACCTCCCAGACCCAAAGCCACATTGACTCTCTCTAATTATCCCCTATCTATCCAAATATTTGTATAGCCAATCTCTTGGAACATCTTCCAATAACCTACCTACTATGACATCAGGCTCACCGGTCCACACTTTCCCAGACTATTTTTAGAGCCTTTCTTAAACATCGGAAAAACATGAGCTATCCTCCAATTCACCAGCACCTTACCTGTGGCTAAGTACTTTAAATATGAGTGGCAAGGACCCTATATTTCCTGCACTAGCCTCCCTCAAGGTCTGAAGGAATACCTTTTCAGTCCCTGGGGATTTATCCACCCTTATTTGCCTTAAGAAAGTAAGAACATCCTCTTTAATCCATACAAGTTCCATGATCTCACTGCTTGTTTCCCTCACTTGCATAGTTGCCTTTTACACAACCACTTAGTACCAGGATATTTGCAGCTTTTTTACACTATGCCTTCTGTGTAAACAGCAGCAACACAGAATGGAGGGGGAGGGGGCTATTCCAATCTCTGCTCTCTGCTTTTTTCTGGCAGAAGACTACCGGAATGCCGTCATGTAAAAGGGAAATCGGGCATTCTGGAATATGACATTGTGATAATGTGTAATATGTGAGACCTATCAGTGGGAAATTTGAACATTTTAAAGCAGCAGGCAGGAGTCAGCATCAAACGGTTATGATGTCTGCAAATTGGGGGGGGGGGTTAAAGTCATCCTCAAGCTCCTTACCCTCCAAGCTGAGAATGAAATTAGGTGACATATTACAGGAACTGCAAAGGATGGCCCGATATTGGAAAGGCTTGCACAAAAACTTAGAGACCACAGCTTTGCTTGGGTCAAGGCACAGGTGACAAGCAAGTTGAAATAACTGAAAAAAATACCGTCATGTGAACGACCATAATGGCATGAGTGATTGGCCATATTTTGATTTATGCTATTCCATATGGGGCACAAGTCATTCTGCAAACCTCGTTGCTCTTCTGAGTTGCATGGATGATCCATCTTCCCATGAGACCATTCCAGCTGCGTCTCCCTCCTCCAGCAGCTGTCCTGACACTGGATCCCTAGTGGCATGGACACAGAGGCCAACAATAAAAACAGTGAATCTGCATCTCACTGTCGACCAGGTAAAAACATTTCTTTTTGTGATTAACTTTTTTTTCATATGCTTTTGCAAGTGTGTTTGACCATAAAGAGCGATCTTGCTAATGTCGCTTATGTTCTATTGTTCTCTAGGGCGCGAAAGCAGAGACCAACCAAAGCCCAGGTGGTGATAAAGGAGTTGAAGGACATGTAACTGGCTATGGACCATGAGGATGTGGAGAGGGAGCATCTTCATTTGGAAGTGCAGAGGGTCAATGCGACCAGCTGAGGAGAGAGGCACAGGAGGA
The DNA here is from genome assembly GCF_036971445.1 of Narcine bancroftii. NCBI lineage: Eukaryota > Metazoa > Chordata > Chondrichthyes > Torpediniformes > Narcinidae > Narcine > Narcine bancroftii. Next base: position 54,979,580 of record NC_091471.1, on the reverse strand, counting down.
AGAGATGGCAGCATGAGAGACAGATAGACGTGACCGGGAAGATGAAATGAATGGGTTCGGCAGCATGTTTAAGGACATACAGCTTGAGGCGCAGAACCAGTCCTCACTTATGCAGGAAATGATTGCATTAATGGCATCTCCTGCACGACAGCACCCTGCTTCACCTCTTCGGCAACCAACTTCTGCACGGCAGTACTGCAGTCCTTCACCCCATAACCAGTACTATTCTCCACTACCACAGCAAAATGACAGCATCCAGCACACCAATAAGGCATATGAGTCATTTCAACCTCCTTCCTCCTCCTTTCTCCAGCTTCTGGAATGATATGACAGTTGTCCCACACTCTGTTGTGCCTTACAATTTTTGCACATGGTTATTGCTGTTATGTTTATTTGCACCGTTGTAAACAGTTATATGCCATAAAATTAAACCTTTTTATTGTGGTTTACATTTTCCTGTTGACTTCTGACATTCCTCTGACATGTGCAATATACATTTACTAAAACTTGTTATTTCCTGCTTAAATTGCTTACAGAAGGGACATAATTGCTTCATGGATAGCCTGGTGAGTGTGTGCTTGTGCACGCTAATAAGCAACTTAATCAGGCTCCTCAGGGAGATCGGGTAGCTCAGTGTTCCACTTTACCGAGGTGTTCCTTGTTGATTTCACATATATTGTGTAGAACACAACAGGCAACAACAAGGTCTGATTTTTTTTTTTTTAAAACTGGTACAAATATCAAATGGCTTGGCCAGACACCTCCAGGAACCTTTGGGGACATCCAAAAGCATTTTCTACCACCATCTTTGGCAAGCTCAAACAATAGTTAAAGCTTCACTGACATTAATCGATTGCGTGGTGGTTAGTGAACCCTTTAATCAGCCACTTCCTGATGGGAGAATCTGGGTCTCCCATTAGATGATTTCCACTTCGTTAACACTTTTGGATTTCTGTGGGCAGAGCAAAGTACATGTATAAGTACTTTATGCAACATCTGAGATCACAATCAGTTTACTACTGCTTTCTAGTTGCTGTTTTACAATATCAGGATTTAATTTGACCCTTGGACTTGTCATAAATTTCATTTGAAGGAGACTCAGTCAGCCATTCCCTCAATTTAAACATATATATAAATATATATTTTCACTGTCATTGTATCCTATATGGTTACGTGACAAAAAAAAACACGATTGATTGATTAGTCCACACAGGCAATACTGTACAGTGGGGTATGTAAACTTACATCAGGTGGGAAGAGGTCCCTGCCTTGATCTTCGGCTTTTCTTTAGATGGGCAAGATGGCTAAAACTCACATGCACATCTGTGAAGCTGGAGCAACAAAAACATCTGTGTTTAGATTAACATATGAAACACATTCATTGTTAAAGATAAACAATTGCAACTCGGGTCGTGATCTTTACCAGTTGTGGTCTACAATAGCTTGGAGACAATGGAGTGCCACCTTTTCTGATTGTAGTCAGCTGCTGCATCTTCATAGGGGGGTTGGGGGCCATGATCAGAATAAGTGCGCCATCGATGGCACCAGCACACATCGGATACCCCCATTCTGCAAATCCATTCATTATCTCCTGAAGACATGCACCATTCAACAGGTAAATAAAACGTTTAAATAGGGCGCTTGTCAATGCTCCAGTAACTCGGTGTACCAACACATACACAATGGGCACACCGACACTAAAAATACAACTTATGGCTGAGAGTCACATGGGGTAGCAAACCACAACAAAACAATGGTGAATCTAAGCCAAGGCTCGAGAGGCTGTTGCCACTTTGCTGTCTTACTCCTCAGTTGGGGCTCAAGAAGTTCCAATACAAAGTCAAAAATGTTCTGAGACATACGAAAATTACCCCGCCACTCATCTTCCTCAAAATTGTTGAGGACATTAGACCGGAACATAGTCCCGTGTGGTCTCTCTCTCCTCCACATCAATCTAACCAAGATCAACATGAATTGACTCACAAGAATGAAACATCTCCATCTAAGTTCTGCATGCCTTTCTGCCTCAAACAGTTCTCTGCTTCTCTTCAATTTCTCCTCCAATGTAGTTCTGATCGCACAAACACTTTGCTCTCATGAACATGTTGCTCGTGCAAATTTGTCCATTTGCGCAGCATAGAGTTGTGCACAGGAAATTGGCTTGCATTCGAAGAGTCGTATAAATGTTCACAACTAATAGCATAAGCACATCAAGTTCAACTGCCATTTGTGTGTAGAAAGATATGTCGTATGTGTATGTTATGCATTACAATAGATGCTGAAGATGTTGAGTTACAGGTCCCACATCTTTTCCCCCAGAATGCCAGCTTGCTGTGTAAAAAGACACATTGACCCAGCATTATGCCAGCTTGTAGCATTCAGTGTAAAGAACCAAAGCTGGGTTAATGCCAGGTCATCCTTACAGTAAAATCACAAGATTTCTGTGCAAAAAGCGTAATAGACTCTGTGCTAATTCACTGATTAAATGCAGATGCAAAAAAAAAACATTTAAGGTCTCCCTCATCTCTTTTGGCTCCATACATAGCCAACCACTCTGATCTTCAAGAGATCCAATTTTGTCCCAGTGGAAGACCTTATAATTTTCCCTCACTTTGTGTTCCAAAGCAACCTCATGTCTTCTTGGAGCTCTCCTGATTTTTTCTTGAATTTTTTATACTCATTTGCTCTTTATATTGGCTGGGGTATTTCCTTATCCCTGAAAATAAGCAGAAATTGGAAATAATCGGATGTACTGTTCTACAATTTGCTTTAGATCATCATTGCTGTGAAATTTTTTGACAATAAACTTGTTGCATGTCATGGATTCAAATAGGTATTGGAATGTCTGTACAAATAGCTCAGTGTAAAAATGGTCAAGATGACTCGATTAGTACAAAATTGATGAGAAAACGGAAGTGTAAAACATGAATGAATAGCAGTAATAAGAAGAAAAAGTGAAAGATAGATTAGAATCATTAGATTATGGCCAAGGAAGAGACAATAAATGGAATAAAGCAGTATCTGAAGGGTCATCATTCATCAGAATGAGAGAGGTATTTTTTTCTACCTTGTACTGTGTTGATGGACATTTGCAGTATTAAACAAAGCCCTTGAAATACCAATGAAGTTACCTGGCAGATCAGATTTCCAAGCAATTTCACTTTAATTTTATTCAGATTCTTATTTTACCTGTCTTGCACCTCTGTGAAGATCAAATTAAAATGGATATAATGGGATAAAATAAACTAATTTGCAATGTGAGCTGTTATTCACACTTTTGGTTGTAGTTCAAGAGCCTGTTCCTGCACAATGTTTTATCCTCAAAGACACAATTTCCTTACACTTAAAGGCAAAAAGGGAGAATTTAAAAAGAGGAAATAAAACCCCAATTTTAAAAAAATCAGCGATTTTTGTAGTGTTCCCTGTAGATGTTCTCAATGATGGGCAGTGTTTTACCCATGATGTCCTGGGCTGTGTCCACTACCTTTTGCAGTTCTTTACACTCAGAGTTAATGGTGTCACCATATGAGACTCTGATGCAGCTGGTCAGCATACTTTCCACCACACATCTGTAGGAATTTGCCAGGGTTTCCAATGTCATGCCAAACCTCTGCAAACACCTGAGAAAATCGAGGTGCTGACGTGCTTTTGCTCATGATATTATTTGTGTGTTGGGCTCAGGAAACATCTTCCAAGATAGTGATTCCCAATAACTTAAACTTGCACCTCTGATCACTCAATGATCACTGTATCGTACATCTCTGGATTTTCCTTCCTGATGTCAACAATTATCTTCTTGGTTTTAGTGACAGTGAGTGTGAGGTTGTTGTTAGTTCACTATTCAGCCAGGTTTTTAATCTCCCTCCCTGACTGATCACTCCTTTTTATACAACCCAATACTGTGGAATCATCAGTGAACTTGTAGATGCAGTTGCTGTTGTAACGAGCCACACAGTTGTAGGTGTAAAGTGAGTAGAGTAGGGGGGCTAAGAACACAGCCCTTTGGTCCTCCGGTACTGATAGAGATGGTGAAGGAGATGTTCTTACTAACCTCACTGATAGTGGTCTGGAGGTGATCCAATTTTTAAAAAATTTAGAGATGCAGCATGGTAACAGGCCATTCTGGCCCTTGACCAAGACCCTGTGCCACCTAATTACACCCAAATGACCTACAAATGGCAGTATGTATCAAATGGTGGAAGGAAACCAGAGTCCTTGGGGAAAATGGGGAGAATGTACAAACACCTTTGAGACATCGTGGGATTCGAACCCACGTCCCAGTCACTGGTGCTAGTAACAGCATTGCACTATCTGCTATGTTACCTGTGTCACCCCACAGAATTATACAATGGAGTGTTGAGACCAGGTCCAGAGTGGAGCCCATCCTTGAAATTGTTATTTTCCACGAAAAGAAAGGACAGAAGGAATCTGATCCTGTCAATTTGTTGAATCCCCAAGTAGTAGATTTACAATTTCATGAGGCCAAATCTCCATGCAGTGAGTGTTTAATTTTATTTTTATTTTAAATTTAGATATCCTCCTGCATGGGACCAGAGGGATGACATGTTCAAAGTGTCATGGGAGCTGAATTTTTGGACCCTAACGATAGCATCTACATCAAAGGAATAAAAATTTGGATATTTTGGTTTAATTTATAAATGCTGTTAAAATATAAAATATTTTGTTCTTTTAACTCCTAAATATCAAATAAAAATTTCTTAATATTAAAGATAAAGAATGGCTTACTGTGTGTGCATTTGTAATCACCTGCTGAACAGGGAGAGGTAATACAATTTGTGTGAGATTCTATGGGTTAAGAATGTGAAAAATGATTCCAGTTTCCAAATCCTGATTGCTAACCAGTGATTTTAGCTGGAGGTGCTCATGCACAGATATCAACAGAGACAGGGTCAGGCTTGGCTGTACAGGACACATTCCCCATGATTGAGGACCCTGCCAATACTCACTGTCCAGATTTGCACAGAATGAATTGCCATTTTAGTGAAACACTAAAAGGCCATTTTGGTGCAGATTTTAACTGTCGGATGGCCAAGTAAAAATCTTTGGCTGCCTGTCTGACATTGCCGATGAAAAACACGGCCTCATTCAGGGGCAGCATTTCATTAGTGTTGATGCTGCAGCTAACAAATGGGTATCTGAGTGTAGCTGAGATCAAAAACTTCTGAAACCTTCAGCAAGAAAGTGTTTGGCTTGATAAGGACTATTCTGTCCTCAAGGTTGAAAAGGGAAATCTGGAAAGGAAGAGAAGTCAAATCTGGTCAGAGCTCTAACATAGATAGGGCTAAAACTGGATTACTGAGTCAAATGCCCAACTCAGTTAATAAAAGGGCAAGGACATGGGATTGAGGTTGATGGCATTATGAATGAGATTACTGAGCTGTGAACAAGAAGATTGGTGGGTATAGAAAAGAGCAAATTTTTTTTTTTTTTTGCAGTTAAGAAAAATGCTTTACTCCATAATCCACAAAAGGGTTATTAAATATCCTTTAGGACTCTTCCTTATACACAATCAGATTGTTAACATAAGCATCTTGGAATTGCAGGAAATGCTGCTATGGTTTTGGGAGATAATGGCTGACTGGGAATGAGGGCTTAGGTAGGGACAAAGGGGTCAGGGCAAGCATTAGCTTGTCATATCTGGGGAAAAAAGAAGACATGATCCTATTGGATTAAAAATAATTAAAATAAACCTTAGCCTAAAAGGCAGGAAGAATTTGACTCAAAAGTTTCAATTCAATGTGCATAGGTCTAGACGCTCAGTTTTGATAGGGTCCTCAATCATAGAGTGTGAACCTTGTACAGCCAAGCTGACACTACTCAGTTGACCTTGCAAGGATGGATTTCACAGTTGGTGAGGGACACAAGAATTTTAAAATTTGTATTGTTTACTTGAATCTACATCATTAATAATGCTTTTTCCTTGGCCTTAAATTGCATGTCCAAAAGACATTTAAGGAGCCTTCTCCATTCAAACTTTAAGATATCTGTTCTTAACCAAGTGGGGTCAAGGGCAACACACAAATGCACTGGTGAAGCTCATGCAGCATCTATAGGGAGTAAAAGGCATCCAAAGTTTCAGGCCTGAGCCCTTCATCAAGGTATGAGCAAAATACAGATAAGTACCTGAATAAAAAGGTGAGGAGAGAAAGGTGAGGAGGAAAGGAGGAGAGAAGAGGAAAGGTGAGGAGGAATGGAGGAGAGAAGAGGAGAGGAGAGGAGGAAAGGGTAAAAGGTTATAGGCAGATGCAGGTGGAAGGATAGAAAAGATAAAAGGTGTGAAGTGATGGGGAAGAGAAGAGGTGGGAAGATGGAGTAAAAGAGACAGAGCAATAGGGTAAGAGAGAGACTCAAATATCTGGTCTCCCAGTTTTGGTACTTCCTGCAGAAATGATTAATAGTCACATATCGAACTGGTTGGGAATCAGATTAGGATGACAGTGCTTCAGGTTTGTAAATCTAGCTTGCAAATGTTTGGGTACATAGCTTGCTATCAGTCCTTTAAAGGATTGAAATATATAACAAATAGATATCCATTATACTTATACATGGAAAAGGAATTAAAAATGTCCTGACTTTTAAATTAAAGTTTGCAGCAATATGGGGAAAGAGTTAGAAACAGTTAGTTATAGCCATGGTCATTTCATCTTCAAAACTGATAATCAAAATTCGCCTTAAATCGTTGGATGAAAGCCTTTCAACTTGGAAGTGTGCTTAGCTTAGAAAGTCTCTCAGCCTATTGGAAATGAAAGTTTGTTGCTTTTGATGTCATTGTTCAGTTAGACCTGGAAAAAAATGCGCTTGCTTCCACATCTGAACTTTATGTGTGCTAACGCTTCTGAGTCAGGAGATTGTATAACAGCATGAACGAAGCAAGGTATCTGTCTTGATTATGGCAGCATTAATCCAAAGATACATTTCATGCAACCGAGAAGCTTGATGCAATTAACTGTAAGAGCATGGAGGTTGTGTGCCCGGAACATGGCAGGAGGCGGAAGGACATATCCCAAATTCTACTCTGCCGATGCATACAGAAAGAAGTTAATGGAGATCTGTACTCATTTCCCCATAATGTTCCCCAGGCTAAATCAAATGAAAATGTAAAAACTGAGTTCAGTAGATCTTTTTTGGGGGGAAGGAACATAAAGAGGTATGGAAACAGGGCAGGTCAATGGGCATCAGCTATGACCATTGAACAGCAGAGAAAGTTTGAAGGGCTGAATGGCCAACTTTTATTTCTATGTTCTTATGTTTCTCTTTCCTGATGTTCAGCGAGTTGACCGAAAAGATCAAAGAGCGAGAGCAAAATCCTTCCATCTACTACAGCAAGCCTTGAGTGATAAGCTGGAGGCTCTATTAACATTCCCATTGCCACCAAGTAAGCAATTGAGATCTGGATTTACACTCCAACATTAGCATTACAACAAAGTTAGAAAAGGCAATTTTCTCCTTCTTGCTAGTTTGTCTGAGAGAATGAATAATTTTAGAGATTAGAAGATTTTGCAGAGATTAATTATTTTACTGAACTAGTTGACAGTCAGTATAGTTCACTCTCTTAGCCTACACAAGTCAGTCCACTACATATAATAGATTATGCAAGTCTGACATTTTTTTCTCTATCATCCTTTCCTTTTTAATTTTTTTTCATGCTCAGCAGTGATACCAGGAAAAAAAAATGAATAGCCTGCTGACATTCACATCTCAAACATGTAAAGAATAGTCACTTGGATGAAGTGCCTGCCAAGCAAAGTTACACATATTTACTACAAGAGTTCAAGCAAGCTTCACTAAAGGAAGAGGCAAGCTTGTGAATACAATACAACAAAAAATATAAATTGATACAACAAATTCAAAATATATTATTTAGATCTGGCAACCAGCTTAGAAATATTTATATAAAAATGCAAAGAAGGCTTTGATGGGTTGAGATAATGTATCCCAATCTTCAAAGCTTAAAAGCAAATGCAGCTGGATTGTGTCAGCCTCAGATGTAGTTTAAGAGATGGAATCATATGGTGCTTTGGAGCTAACCCCAGACATTGCGTTGAACATGCATAGGGATTATGAAATCAGCTGAGAATTTATAACTATTTGGGTGATACCAGCTAATGGGAGAGTTTATGTTTCATCTGCAAGAATATAACATTATAGATGAAGCTTGATAATATCCTGAATATTGTGTTGTAGAAATGGGTTTTACTATGTTTTAAAATGTGGAACTTGTAAAATGCACAGTTTAAGTCTCTAATGCAATACTTTAAATTGCCGTACTCAACAAAACCTCAGTTCAAATAGTCTCACTTTCTAATTTGTACATTAATCACTTTTAAGACAAAGTGGAGGAACATCTAAAGCTACAAAACTTCATGAAAATTAAACTGGAATTTATGTCCTCAAGAACGGGTCATTTTTTATAGGAATATGAGAAAGCTATCTGGAGAATTTCAATAATCATAAACTGGTTAGAGTTTGAAATTTCTTATTTTTGTTATGTTTAAATAATAATGATCAATTATTAAACCAGCTAACTTTTTAACATTTCCACTTGGAAAATTAGATGTTGTTCATAAAACGTACTATGAGGCTTTGCTATAAGAGTGTAACCGGCCAAATGTAGAAGTCAGAGTGAAAGTAACAGGCAACCTCAAGCTCAAGTTAACCCTTGTTGTCCTTTGAAGTGAAGACCACATCATGGACACTAAATGGAACCTTATCTCTGTGTGGGAGTAGAAGAAAAGAGAACAGAAATTAGGATAAGTGCCCTGTCAACCATAATAGAGGGGAAAACACAATTAAGGATAAAGGAAGAGATCTCAACAATCCTAGTGTGGAAAGTGTTATTTACGAGAACAAGTTCATTGAAACCAGAGGAAGGAAGGGAATGGAGCTGAGTGCATACAGGAAATGGTATGGGAGGAAGTGTACCAGACAGCTGTGTAAATCTCTGGATTATTCAAGAACTAATTAAGGAAAATGTCAGAAATGGATCATGTGAAAGTGACAGAAAGGTTGACACTGGTATCAACACTGATGAAACATTTGAGTTTCATCAAATGTTTCATGATCATATCAGTCATATTAAAAAAAAGTGAGGTAAGAGACCCAGTGTAGGACTGGAACCAAAAGAGTTCTACAAAGACTCATTCATCATTTTCAGAGCTGGATCTTGGAGAAAACGAGAAATTGTTCAAGATGAAAATAAGTTGAGGAATTTGAAACAAGCTCATGTTACTCTTTGTTCAAAGAAGAAAAATGTCCTCAGATTATCTTGGTTGGGGACAGAGGAATTAGACTTCCAATAAATTTCATTTTCCCCTGCTCTACCCAACTTTCCTACTATATCCTATTATAATGTACTTTGCCACTTATCAACAAACTACTAATCAGTACACCAACATGCTCATCCAAGGACCTTATGTATGGTAAACAACAATTTACTAGCATGGTTTGCATAGTGGGGGGCAGCATGGTTAGCAAACAGGGTCAGCACAGTTAGTTTAGCAGTTAGTGCAAGCGATCTGGATTCAAATCTGATGCTCTCTGTAAGGAGTTTGTACATTCACCCCATGTCTCCATGGGTTTCTTCCAGATGCTGTGATTTCCTCCCATCCTTCCAAAATGTACAAGGGTTGTAGGTCAATTGCGTATAATTGGGTGGCATAGGCTAATGGCTGGAAGGGCCTGTTACCTCATTGTACGTCTAAATTTAAATTTTAAAAATAATCATGCCACTGATCCCTGTGGCTAGACTTCCAGCCAAAAAAATCATTCTCAATCCCACCCTTTGCCACCTATCATCAAGCCCATTTTGTGTCCAGTTTGCCAACAGATTTTGAATTCCATGAGCCCCAACCTTCTGGACCAGTCGACCATGCAGGACTTTGTCAAGACTTACTAATGTCCGTGTAAATCATGTCTACTGTACCACCTGTATCAATTTTACTTGTTACCTTTATTGGTATGTGGATCCCAAATGTGAATGATGGAATTTCAGTTGAAATTCCTACAGATTAAGGCAGAAGCAGGCATACGGATATGCTGTCATAATGAGTTTTGGACAGCTCTGTATCAAAAGCAAGGAATGATACAAGAATGAATGAAAGTGAGCAAGGTAGTCATCACTGAAAGAAGTGTAAACAAAAAGCAAATCTGCAGATGCTGGAAATCTAGAAAAAAGAAACATGCTGGGCATAGACTACAAAACTCAGGCAGCATCTGTGGAGAAAATTAGGGATTTACTTCAGGTAATTAACATCTCAGAAGTCAGAAAAGCTCAAATGTACTTGGTCTCAATGTTGGTGCTTTTTATACATGAATCACTGAAGATTCAACAGCAAGTAACTTGAAAGGCAAAGTACATTGCAAGAGGATTGGAGTTGTTGGAATCTAGGGGTTAAAACAGTATGAAATAAATGATTAATTAATAAGTGTATATTTACTGCATGGTTCAGGGAAAAAGGAATGTGATTAAGTGGCAATCACAGCATGGCTGAGCAAAATTGTCTGCTCCAAAATAGAGGGAGAGGAAATGCATAAAACGATTTAGGAGGAATGCTCAAACTAAAGGAGGTGGTGAGTAGCACAGGAGACACAGGCCAGATCAGAACAAAGAATGGCCTGCAAGAAACAAAGGGAATGGAAAACCAGTCTAGGAGGAAGATTAAGGCAGGAGGAGGTGTTAAAGAGAACAGCAGAAATTGGCCAGACAAGAACAGAATGGTGATTAGAAATATCTGGGGATGAATTAATTTCTGATCAACTCAACAGGATAGTCTGGCCTGGAGGATTAAGATGGGAGTGCTACACCCCAGATATCTGCAAAACAGGAGATGACTTGTGATAACCCTTATGCAAAAAGATCTAGCAAAGGAAGACAATTTTTGTTCTGTATGATAATGAAATCTAGCAAAGGAAGCCAACTTTTGTTCTGTATGATAAGGTTGACCTATATAAACTGAGCCAACTGGACAATAGGGGTCAGTCTTGGGGAGTAGCTCACTGTGCAGGTGACCTATGAACTAATGAGTGACCCAGAGCTCTGTTAAGTTTTATTCTTGTGCTGTGTAATAAATTGACTGTTGAACCGAATACCTTCTCCTATCACTTCATTCAAAGAACGCGCTGGACTCAGACTACACATAGACTAAATTAAGAGTAAGTTAAAGCCAGAGTCCGACAGAGTACAAGAGGAAGGGTGAGGCTTTAGTGAGAAAAGGCAGGAACATTGTGTAAAATTAGCCATATGACCGCTATATCCAGAGCTACAAATTTCAAACATTATTTCTAGTGCTTCTTCTTTGACTTGTTTCACAATTCCAGCATTTCTGTTTTCACTCAAGATTTCCAATACTTGGGGTATTTTGCTTTTTTGACATTAATTATGACTAATACCAAAGATATTTCCATCAGAATAGTTCACTCTGGTAATACAGAGCCAGGGATCTACAGTTTCTTTGTGTTTTCAGTTAAGCAGACTTTGGTTTGTACTTGGATGGAAGACCTCCTGGGAATGCCAGGTGCAGTAGCTTTTCTGTTTAGGGAAACAGATGATCCACCCAGTCAACTAAATTCATGAATCTCAGTCACACTGCATATGATTAAAATAAACAGTGATAATTATCCATTGCGTTTTTTCCACAATATGCTAAATGTATTCTCACTATAACCTGATATTAATGTCCCCACCCAGACAGTCTTGCACGACTTTGTATGCTTTCCATGATTCCCATGATTATGTGTGAGAAAAACTGTTTCTCTCCTACTGTCTCTGACACCAGTTCCCTTCCTCAGTTCCACATATATTATTCATTAAGCCAAATCTTTATTTACTATAATACACAAATGTGCTGGAGAAACACAGAAAGTCACACATCTACAGGAAGCAAAGGGTAAATAATGTTTATGGTCTGAGACATATATATATATATAAAATAATAGGCAGAGGCCTGAATCTCTTCAAGGGATGACAACCCTGAAGAAGTTGTCCTTCCTTTCACTCTATTGTGGTCTCCTTGAGAGAGTTCTCCTCCTCTCTGCCCCAATGGGGATTCTTCAAGGGATGTCTAACTGCAAGTTCTCCTCCTCTCTGTTCAGATGCCTACCTGTGTTTTGCTCATACCCTGATGTGGGGCTCAGGTCCGAAACGTAGGTTACCCTTTCCTTCCTATAGACACTGCATGAATGGCAAAGATTCCAGCACATTTGTGTATTGCACTCAACTCCCAGCATTTGCAGACTTGCCTGTTTAACTTTATTTATTTTAACTATCTTGGAATTTGTTCTTGGAATGTTGTCCATTGCAATTCCAGTGTATTCTAGAGCCAGTCTCAAATATTCAAATACTTAAGAACTTTTTTTCAGGAAAAGACAAAAAGAGAGATAATGATTATATGCAACAAAAAAAACAACTACTTGAGGAAGGATTTTTTTGCTTTAATTACAGCGTCTCCTACCTTTTGTAAATCAATTAAATCCAGCCTTCACTAAGCTAAACACTTAGATTTGTTGTGCCAGAGAAAAATTACTGTTGAGTACAGAGTAAATAAGGAAGGAGGAGAATGGGTGTGATCTTCAGCTGCTCTCTCTGCTTTTTTTGATGCCTGAACACCATTTTGGTCAAAAGTGAATAAGGCACAATTAACATATGGCAAAAGGCATAAAACATAAGCCATAGGAGCAGGTGTTGACTTCTACATTCCATTTCTATTGTTTCTCCATATACTATATGAGATCGATCCAGAATCCAAGGGAACAAAGCAATCAAACCTTCAGCACTCTCCGCAACCTTACAAAGCTCAAGCTCTGATGTATCCATCATGGGAAATTTTGTATGAGTGATGAGGGTGCACCTGGTATTAGACGAAGCATGAATGAGCAGGAAAACATGTCACCAACAGAGGAGAAGCAGAAATCAGATGCCTCAAGGGTTAGTTCACATCCTCTCTCAGCTGACGAGGACAGGGACCTCATCCTAAGGGGCCCTGCTTTTAAAATAAGGTGCTTTATCAAAATAAAAAAAAATACTGCTGTCATTGTAGGTGTGTGCAACCATTAAGCAGGATTTCACAGGTGTATGTGTGACCTCGACAAAGTACAATGAAACATTTAATAAATCCAAAGGTATCTTCAGCAAAACTCCTCCTAATGGAGACTCAATCCCTCGACGAACATCTCAGGAATATTCATATGAGGCAATGGCTTAGTCATCTCTGATACTTTTTCCAGAACTGGCAGGGACTATTTGTTTTATTCATTGAAAGGATTTCACAAGAAGAAGCAAGCATAGGAAATCTTCTAGTAACATGTGGCAACTAAAGGAAATATCTCCCCTGATATTTCCTCACCACATTATTTCCTGTAATAGGCTTCATAATCTCCTAGTTGTAGAATAAAAATTAATGCAAAAAAAGAATAAGACCACCTGTGTGAACTTCACACAGCATAATATAAAAAAAATAATGAGCATCCTGGAACAATTTCAAGGCTGTAATCACTCCTGGGTATCCATTATTCTACAATAAATAGACTCACTGAAAAAAAGATATTATATTCGAGTTTTGTTTTGTTTTCACCTTGGCAGACGTACTCGCTAACTTTATTTCCAAGGAAGGGTTTAGAAAACTGGGATTAGAAGGAAAATGTTAGAAATAAGGGAAAGTCAATACTGCAGTTTACTCTTGATATAAATGCACAATGGAAACAACAAGTCCAGCCCCCTTCAGTTAGAGAAGGGAAGCACCAGAATAGGATGAGGTTGGGATCTATATGGTGAGCAGGAAGAGGGTTGATGAGTGAGATGGGCTCCAGTGTAAGTTAGCATAGACACAGTCCTGCAGTATGTTAATTTCGAGAGGAATGATGCCTTTTCAATATTGTGACACCGTCATAAAATCATTGGGTAATACAGTTCTCTGCTCACCATGTCCAAGGTGAGCTTTTCATCCATCCATGGTCAGCGTAGGGGTTAGCACTAAATCTGGGATGTCTGCAGGGAGTTTGCAGGTTCTCCCCATGACTATATGTTTCCTCTGGGTGCTCTAATTTCCTCCCACCCTAAAAAAAATGTACAGGGTTTGTAGGTTAATTGGCTCATTAGCCTGTTACTGTGCTGTATATCTAAATTTAAATTTAAACTAATTCCATTTACCTTATTAGGTCCATACACTTTTACCCTTTCCAGTTTAAGCACCTGTCTAAATGTCTCTTAAATTATTCCATCATCTCCTCTAATACCATGTTCCAGATTTCAACCACACTCCACATAAAAAATCTGATCCACATTGAAACATGAAACACTTTCTGTTCAGCTTATGCCCTCTTGATACTGACAACCCTACCATGGAAAAAAAAAGTCTGAGTTCAAATGTATTGTCTCATGAGTGATTTTTTTTAAGTAATAAAGAAACTTGGGTTCTTTCATATTAAAAATATTTTATTAACAAATCACCTCCTTTTGGTGCAGCCATTTTTTGTATCTAACCCGAGGTGTAGCTTCATCTCTGACTCTCTCTAGTGGTCAAGAGTATCACTAGCACTCTATCAAACATCCCCTTTCCTTAAGATGTTCAATCGAGCAACATTCAATCACACAAACACATAACATTAAACATCAACATAAACACAAATATCAACAGCACAGACATTTAAGTGTGTGGTTCTTTTTTCTTTTAGGGATTCAGCATGTCAGGTGCTTCGATATACCATGTAGATCTTCTCAACACAGCTGCATGTGTCGGCTCTACTGGTCCACTACTGTCTAGCTCTGGTGGTGTTTTCTCTGTTGCTGTGCAGGCTAGATCTTTTGCATTTGTCTGTTCTTGTAATGCCACTTGCATTTTCAGGTGCAGTAGCTTTTCTGTTTAGGGAAACAGATGATCCACCCAGTCAGGGTCTTTTGATTCCTCATCAGTATTTGACCATCCTCTATTCTGACCGTGTAGGATCTTGCATTTACTTCCTCCAGAACAGTGGCATTTTTATCCTAGGTGTTGGAATCTCTGAGTCTTACTGTGTCATGTTGTGCCAATGGCATTAAACTTCTTGTTGACTTTTTGTCTCCTTTGCAGACGCTTTTGTTTCCATTTGACATTTCTGTTCTTATTTGGGTCTGCAGAGTGGGGAAGTGTTGTACGTCGTCTACATCTCATCAGAACCTCAGCAGGTGACATGCCATGTTCAAGTGGTGAAGCTTAGTAACTCAACTCAACAGAGCTAAATAAGGATCTGAGCCACTGTCTTGTGCTTTCTTGAGCAGCTGTTTAACCATGTGAACTCATGTTTATCCACCAGATTTGGTTGACAATGTCTTAATTGAATCCTTCTCAGAAAGGATTAATTGAAATTATATACAATAGATTATTAAAATTATGTCCAGTACTTCAAGATAAGATTAAAAAGGCTTAGGAACTGAAACTTGCAAGACCCTTATCTGAGGACAAGAGTTTTAAACTGGTAAATGTATCTTCTATATATGCCTGGCATTCATTAATCCAATTCAAAGTGGTGCATCGTATTCACATGTCCAAAGATAAATTGGCTAGTATTTTCTTTTTCTAATATTAAGCTTATTTGTGACACATGCAAATCTAAACTTGCTGCATTAACAGATATGTTTGGAAAATTATTGGAAAGAAGTGCTTAATATCTTTTTTAACTATACTGCAGGTGGAACTACGACTCAATCCAAGTTATTGACCCAGACATAGGGATTTTTCTATACCTGTTCAATGGGTTGTGGCCTCCTCTACATTGTTGGCTAGAGGAGCAATCCTATTCAAATGCAAACACTCTAGACCTCCAAGAGTAGTTTTCTCATGTTATGTCTTGTCTAAGCTTAGAAAAACATAGATAGCATGTATTTGATCCATCAGTGAAATTTGAAGATACATGATGACCATTTATGTCTTATTTTTCTAAGATGTAATGTTTCTAAACATCTTCCAAATGAGATATAGTCTTACCTTTGTTTTTTTTAAATTTACGGTAGGTACCAAAAACTACAAAATATATGTAAACCTGCTCAGCTGTTTTTTGTTAGTTTTTTTTTTCTTTTTTCATTAGAGTAGGTTAAATGGGTTTTTTTAATATAATACTTTTGGTGTTTTTTTTAATTTTCACCCATTGCAGTGGAGGGGGGACTGAGTTTAGACTGCTTGAAGTTTTATACACATGTGATACTGTATTTTCAGTTTCATTCCCTTTTCTTCATTGTATTATATTTCTTATAAAAAAAGATTGAAGGAACTATGTGAACTCCTTTTTCTGCTTCACCGTTTGACTGGTGATGCAGTCACATTTCAAAAATTATACTCTTCTGCAAAGTACTGGAGTTCCCTACAAATACATAATGATCCATTGTTATTGCAGGCAATTTGAGGAATTTCATGTCTTTCAAAGATTGATTTAATAAAGTACGTCACATAAGCAGCATACATGTTAGGGAGCAACACCATCTCAGGAGATTTTGATAGGTAGTCAGGTGGTACAGATCAGTCCCAATTTTTTGCCATGGGTCTGGTGGTAAGTTCGTTATGATCATGGGTTCCTTTGGCTGCTTTGTGTGATGTTTCAGACAGGTCTCACAACTTGAATCTATTCTGTTAATGTCAGCATCATGCCTGGTCAATAAACAGCAATTCTGGCCCTCCTCTTGCATTTATCCATTCCAAGATGCCCCTCGTGCAACCTTCTAAGCATAACTTGTGCAGTGATTGCAGAATGATAATTCTGCTCTGTCTGAGTAGAAGTTCTTTATTTCTTTTTGAATATTTTGTTTTGAGCATTTTGAATCAACATGGAGTAAAGATGAAGAATAATCAAAAAGAAAAACATCAGTATGAATAACATTAACAACAAAATACAAATATTGACCTGCAAATTGATATCAAATAAAATGATAAAAAAGAAAAGTCAACATATGATTCAATTATTATAAAGAAAATAAAAATTCCAGTGATGCTACAAAAATGCAAATTCAATATCCATGTTTAACTAAAGGGAGAAAAAATATAATAGAAAGGTAATAGAGAAAAATAAGAACAAAATAAGATGAACCTCCCACCCCCTCAAGAAACAAGAAGAAAGAAGAAAAGAAGAAAAAATAAGAAAAGGGAAAGAATAAGATAAAGAAAAGATCAACTTCACCAAGAATAAACAACCTGACTTATCTAGGGTCCTTGGTGCTGCAAGCTCCAGTGGGGAGTGTGTGGAATGGTGGGGGGGGGAGGGAGAGACAGGAGTGAGGAGTCAATAAAGATTTACCCTGATGTTGCTTAAGTATGAAGGTACATCATACTTTAAAAATACATCATACCTGTTTCTGAGGTTATAGGTGATCTTTTTCAGGGGAACACAATTATAGATTTCTATCTTCCGGTGGGCTGAACTTAGTTGGGAATCAGATTTCCAAGTAACTGCTATGTATTTCATGGCCATTGCTAAAGTGAGCTTAATGAATTTTAATTGATATTTTGACAGCTTCATTTATGTCTTACGTCTTATAAATTCCCAAAAAATAATAATAATAATTCAGGTGCTTTATAGAAGACATTCATTGAATCAGCTGATGTCTCACATTAATCATGCAGTCCCGACATAAATTGGACCAGCAAAATTGATCAATTTCTATACCCAAATCTGATTCCCACCTATGTTTTGACTTATCAAGCCCTTGTTTAAGAGTTCCCGCCTGAAGTAAGGAATACATTTTTGAATTTTTTTTTGTGCTTCCCTATTAAACCAGAATCTCTATTTTGCTACACTGGGGTAAGGTTAGTGCTGGACCTAATTTGTCCCTTAAATAAGATCTTAACTGAAGATAGCAAAAAAAAGATGTATTTAAAACTCTATATTTATTCCTAATTTGCTCAAATCTCATAAATTGTCCCTGCTCATAATGATCCTCAATACACTTGACCCCTTTCTGGGACCAAGTGTCCAGAATTCTATTATCAATTGTTAATAGAATTGACATATTTTTAGCCAGGGGTGCTTTAGATGAAAGACCCACCATACCCCAGCCTTGTCCCCAATTTGATCATAAATTTTATTCCATATTGTAATTATATGCGTTAGTAGGGGGGCTTCTTTAGGGCCAGATAATAATTTAGAATTCCATTATGTATAAGGTTTTCTGCTATCCTCTCATCAACCTTATGCAACTCCTATTTTAGCCATGATGAATTATGTCCTCTGTCAAACAGGGGGGTGAAAAAATTTAATTGGGTTGTCCAAATATATTGTTTTGAAATTTGGGAGCATTAATCCTCCCAAATCATAATTCCAAGTTAATTTATCAATCGAGACTCTCAAAGGCTTACCTTATGACAGAAACTTCATGATGCATTTATTAAAATTTTCAAAGAATCTCTGAGGTTTAGGAACAGACAAACTTTGTAAAAAAAATGTACTCTAGGCAGAACATTCATTTTAATACAGTTGACCCTTCCAACCAAAGTTATTGGGAGGGTCAACCATTTATTATATTAACATCATCCTCAATTTTCTGAACCAAGGAAAGATCATTCAACTTACATAAATTCTGCAGATTTTTATCAGCCTGAATACCTCAATATTTAATCCCTCTGAGCGGCCACTTAAATTGAGAATTTCTCTTAATCTGTTCATAATTCCCATCTGTAAATGGCATAATTTCACTCTTGACTTTATAACCCAATATAATCCCAAAATCATTCAATTTAGACAGCAATTTTTGTAATGAATAACTGGTTATGTCAGATATATCAGAACATCATTGGCAAATAAATTTGTTTTATGTTCTTCCTGATTGATCCTGAAACCCTTTATGTCTCTAGATGCAGAGAAGGGCTTTGACAGACTGGAGTGGGACTTTTTATTCAAAGTGCTGTAAAAATTTGGACTGAGAAAAATTTTTATTAATTGGCTTAGAACTCTATGTTCTGAGCCTAAAGATAAAGTAATAACTAATGGTCACATTTTATCAGCATTCCCACTGTCCAGATCTGGCAGATAAGGTTGTCCATTATCTCCAGCTCTTTTCCTCCTGGCTATAAAACTGTTAGCGGAATCTATCTGTCAAGTCATCTCTTGTTTGCGCCAGATATATAATACTGAGCAATCTGCATACATTGTCTCCTGATTGCCTGCCTTGCACAAAACCATTTTGATCAGCATTTATTAATTTAAGCAAATAAATTGCTGATCTATTTACCAAGGCTTTGGCAATAATCTGATAGTCCATATTCAAAAATGATTTGAACCTATAAGACAATGGTTTCAATGGATTCCTATATCTTTTGGGAATCATAATAACTGCTGTCAAAAAGGACTCCATGATAGCATGGGTCAATACCTCCTGATCTAATACCTCCATAAACAGAGGTATTAATAAATCTTTTAATTATTTATAAAATTCCAGTGGAAATCCCAGGGATTAATTAATTTGCAAGGAGGCCAACACTTCCCCTATTTCAATTTAAGTAAAGGGACTATTTAACTCCTTCCTTTCTTCTAACTTCAAATTTGGGAGATCCAACAGTGACAGGAAACTCTCAATTTTATTCAAATCCCCCTATGATTGAGATGTATAAAATTAACATAAAATTGCTTGAAGGCTTCATTTATAACCTCCGTTTTGTCAAAGTCTAGCTCAATTGCATTTATTGTTCTGGAGGCTTGTTCTGTTTTCAACTGCCAGGAGAGAACATTATAGGCTCTTTCCCCGAGCTCATAGTATTTCTGTTTATATCTTGTAATTTCTTTTCCATTTTATATGTACATATTGTATTATATTTGAGCTTTTTATTAATTAACCATTTATGTTCATCCTCAGAGCCCACTTGTTGAAGATCCTTTTCCAAAACTGTAATCTCCTTTTCCAATTCTTCCACCTCTCTTGCATACTCTTTGTTAATCCTAGAGGCATTGCTTATTATTTGATCTTTCAAATATGCTTTTATAGTGTCTCATAGAAGAAGTTTATCCATGGTGGAATTACAGTTGGTCTCACAGAACGTAATTATTTGGGTCAAAATAAAATTACAAAGCTCTGGCCTTTTTAAGGCATCATCTATAGCCCATCTCCTTGTTATCTGACATATCAATAGTAAGTACAAGAGGTGAGTTATCTGATAAGAGTCTCACCTTACATTCAATTTCCATAATCTTACCCAGTAAATAGGCTGAAACCAAAAATAAATCTATCTTCGAGTAGGTGTCATGTTGGCATGAATAGAAGGAATAATCCCTCTATCCAGGGTGAAGCTTTCTCTAGATATCCATTAAGTTTAGCTCCCCCATTATCCCCAAGGTAGCTTTAGCAGCCTTTGTACTAGTATATTTCCTTCCTGATCCATCCAGAACCAGATCCAGGCAGAAATTAAAGTCTCCGCCCACCAGTATGTTTACAGGACTATTAGCCATTTTTTTAAAATTATATATTATGAATTTATCATCGTTTGTGTTGAGCACATATAAATTGATTAGAATCCAGGGCTCCGAATAGATCTGACAATGTACCAGAACACTGTGGGATCTATATTTACCTCTTGCAGCCTAAATGGAAGATTCCTTCCTACTAATATTACCACTTCCTTCGCTTTGGAATTAAAAGAGGAGACAATGACCTGGCCAACACATCCTCTCTTTAATTTCACATGTTCCAATTCTGTTCGATGAGTTTCCTGGAGTAGGCCAGGTCAGCACCTAACCTTTTAATGTGGGCCAGAATCTTCTTCCTTTTAAAATTCCATTAAGACCATTTACATTAAAACTAATACATTTAATTGCCCTATTCATACTCGGAGATTAGATGTTTATAATCATGATTTCCCCCCTCCTTCCTCCACGCCCAAGGCCAAACAAAAGAGTGGGAAAACCCCAGGTGAAGCCAAGAGTAGAAAGTAAGGATTAGATAGTTTTAAAGAAGATGAAAGAAAAAGAAAATAGCCCATAGAAAGAGTTAAGAACCCTGCTGGGAAT